>NC_089771.1:13135383-13150383 GCF_040412425.1 Macrobrachium rosenbergii
TAAAACTTCCTAGCACACTCAATGGCTGTTTTACTTTTTAGTGGTATTAGTTCAGTATACCGTGTAAGGGCGTCTATTATAACCAAGAGGTTTTTATTCCCCCGGTCTGTCTCGTAAAAACCTGTCAATAAATCAAGGTGTACCCTTTCAAAAGGTTTGCTAGGCACAGGATAAGTTCCGAGACCTACAGGATTCTTAGTATGGCCCTTGTGACGGAAACATATATCACAGTTTTTAATATATGTCCCAATATCTTTTAACATAGTAGACCAGTAAAATAATGACTTGGCCTTTTGAGAGGTTATTTCGAACCCAGGATGGCCATGCAGAGGATGGTTGTGAAGCCACTTCAGAACGGTAGGGATTAAAGTGATTGGTACAACCACCTGGTCGTTAGTTAACTGTGTTGAACTCCTGGTTCTCCTAGCCACAGATCGGCATAGAATGTTATCCTTAATCAAGAAATATTGGTTAGTATATTTCACATATTCTTTACGATTACGTTTGCTTTACCGGGTAAGTATCCAATTTTAGCTCCAAAGTCCTGAATAATCATATGCCACCGAGTTCTTTTAGGACTATAATTGAAACCTTTAAAAAAATCAGTAAGGTGCTTATGATCAGTTAGAACCTTGACACTATACCCATAGATTATATATTTAAAATGTACCAACGAGTTAGCTATCGCTAAACATTCTTTATCTATTACTGCATATTTCTTCTCTGACATTTTTAGTTTGCGAGAGTAAAAAGCAATGGGAAAAAACTTGTTGTCATGCCACTGGAGTAACACACCTCCTACTCTTTGATCTGATGCGTCGGTTGCAATAATAAATTCTTTAGTAAAATCGGGAAACTTTAAAATATGAGCAGAACTAATTTTCTCTTTCAATGTGTCAAAAACGATTTGATGTTGGGATTCCCATTTGAAAGTCACGTCCTTCCTTATGAGATCAGTTAAAGGAGCTGCTATTACTGAATAATCTCGGATAAACCAACGATAATAACCCGAAACCCCGAGAAATTGCTGTATGGCTTTGACATTAGTAGGAACGGGAAATTTACTAATAGCAGAGATTTTATCATGGACTACTTTAAGACCTTGCCGAGATACCATGAAACCCAAATAGACTAATTCGTCTTTAAAAAACTCACATTTAGAAATTTTTACCTTTAAATGATGTTCTCTTAACCTTTGAAGGACTATTTCTAGTTTACTTAAATGTTCCACCAAAGAAATGGAGAATATTACTAAATCGTCCATATAAGCATGGAGAATATTCCCTAGTAAATCTCCGAACACTATATTGATCATTCTAGTGAACGTAATAGGAGCACAACGTAGCCCAAATGGCATACGTAGGAATTCATAGTGACCTCGAGCTGTATTAAAGCAGTGTACTGGGTACTATCCTTAGCTAAGGGTATCTGGTGAAAGCCTTTAAGTAAGTCAAGGAAGTAAAAATTTATTCTGTCCTAATAGAGACAAAATATCATCTGTACAAGGTACTGGGAACCGATCAGGGATAGTTTGGTCGTTAAGCTTTTGCGAAAGTCAACACAAAATCCTCCAGGTTTTATCCTTTTTGGTACTACTATCAGGGGAAAATTAAAGGGCTGTTAGATTTCTTAATAACCCCCTTTTTAACATTTTATCTACCTCTACATTGATTTCATTCAGAAATTTGGCCGGTAGACGATATGAAGGTACATAAATGACTTGGTCATATCCTTTAAACGAATTTGATGTTCGATGACTTCCGTTTTGCCTAAAGCTCCAGTACTAGTAAAAAAACATCACTATATTTGGATAGAAGTTCAAAAAATTTCTTGCTTATATCCCTATCTAGGATGTCTGCTTCGATTTTGCCTTTAATTACCTTTAAAAGAGATTCATCTGTTGCTGATTCAGTGGAGTTAATTTCAGCAACTGTAAGGATTCGATGTTTATATGCTTCGATATTGACAATATGCTGATTTTCATGTATTGTTAAAGCAGCATTTAAGTGATTAAAAACTTCAATGTTAATCCGATGATCAGAATTTACTGTATACAACGCTTGCGTGACTGAAAGCCCATTGATTTTTAAAGTATCAGGAAGAATTAAAACCTCTGAGCCTGGCAATTTTCTTTTAACCTTGACCGTGAGATACGATGGTGTGCCTGGCTCAATGGTTTGTGTGAACGCAGCAAGGACGGTGCCTGAGAGTTATGTTGGGTAGCGGTGACAATATCATCGCTTACGAGACAGGTGACTGGTTCTTCTAAGTACGTTATTTTCTTACTGACTGTCTCCTTCTGATCTAAAACAGATTTCAATGTGTGTGAAGACCGATAGAATTTCCCTTTTATAAACACTCCGTGTTTTGCGGGTGTCAAAATTACGTTATGTAATGACATTGATGGATAACCCATAATAACTACTGGGTACTTACTAATATTGCTAATAATAAAGGTATCCGTGAAAGTACGTTGCCCCAACCTGTATTGTATTTGAGATGTACCCACTACATCTAATTCATTATTACCTATTCCTGACAAAACGAACATTGGAGCGTTCGATGGGAAATTTTAAAATAAAAGGTGATGGCTACGTAAATCCATTATGTTACGTGGACTACCTGAATCAAAAACAAGGTGAAATGTTTGTGTTCTAAGCCAACTGCATGCAAAGTTGGCCTAACTTCTTCTGAGCCAATATTAGCGTGTATTTTGCAAAAATCTACGGGACCGTGCTCTGCATGTTTGGGAGACTCTACCTCGATTTCTGGAAAATTCTTTCTTCACACATATCTTGGAGAACATTAAACTTATTATCTGATTCAAAAAGTGATGATAACCCAATATAACTCTCCTCCCCCTTTAACCTTTATCCTACCGACCATACTTATTTTTATTCAGATGCCACAATTTTCACTTATTATATTGTTATTGTTGTAACTAAGATACACAGAAAATTTCAAACCTCTATCACTATTTGTAATGGAATTACAGCATGTTCCATTTAAGGAACATTGGATGGTTAATGATAATCAAAAGACATTCCCTCATATTTTATTGAGATTAGAGCATACATCATTTGAGTTAGTTTGGGGTGTCCCTATGCAAAATATATATATATATATATATATATATATATATATATATATATATATATATATATATATATATATATATATATATATATATATATACATATATATATACATACAAAATGAGGAGAGCATCTAAGTATTATAACAACAATCTTTATGTTAGGAATTATAATAATTTCCCAATCTTTTATGCCTATTGACAGATTTCAAACTATTCATTCTTATGAAAACTTTCAAAGCACGTCTTTCCTCTTTCAGCATGCAAGCGCACATTACGCTTCTTACACATATTTTTGGTATTTTTCTTACAAATTTTGCATCTTCCTTGGGATGTTGAAGTCAGGGTATGATTTACTCCATCATAGCGAACATCAACAGGAATTGCGTTAGCACCAGAGGGACACCTGGGTCGTGGTACTAGGCCTTCATAATTTAGTAGACAGAGTGTTACTTGCCTTCTGAACGCTATGTGAGTCAAGTTATCCTTTGTAATTTTGCAATGCACTCTCAAAGAAGCAATTATAGCAACATTTAGTGCATTCAAGAATAGGGGCCAATACCATTTTTTCCCTCTAATCATTGGGCGATACGATGCAGAAAGTCGGTCCATAAGATCCACACCACCCATTCCATTGTTGTATGAATGGATCAGATGCGGTTGTGAAACTTCTTTTGGTCCACCTTTTACTCGCCTCTTCACGGTGTGGACAGGATTGTGAGTTTCCCAGTTGCTTGCAATGCCCACTACAGCATTGTCATTCCATTTTGCAACATATACTTTGCCATCACAGCGATGATCGAATGAGCCCTTCTCCATCTTCTGTAAGGCTTTTGTGGTCACAAGAGCTTTGCTGCTCCAGCACTGCGATTATCTCTTTGTGTTCCTGTAGCCTTGGCATCAGTTTCTGCCAACTGTACCAATAAATCATAACTGGTAAAGTTATCAAAGTATAGTTGGTGTTTCTCTACATTTGAGTGAGAGGAAATCACATCAACCATTTTAGTAATTACACTCATACCAAGTGGCTGAATCCTTCCTCTTCCTTTCCTTGGTATAACTTCAGATGGTATGGAAACCATCATTCCCACAGAGGCACCAGATCTTGTACCCAAACCGAATAGGTTTCCCTCTTATAAACATCTTGGCACTATGGCGACCATAATAGGGCACCATTGATTCATCCACACTAAGTAATTGGTGAAATACACCAAACTGAACAAATCTATCATTCAGCATGTCATAGATTGGTGATATCTTGGTCATCTTATTCTCTTGCTCAAGATGCTGGTTGTCTGCAAAATGTATGAATTTGTTTTTCACAAAATCTGTTTTTACTCATTGTATTTGACACCAAAGGTACTCCTAAGTCTGGCTGTGTCGACCAATAATGCTGTTGTTCAGGTAAGGTATGGTAGCCTGACAGTAACAATATACCCATGAAGTTCCTTACTTCTTTTTTCTGAAATGTCAAAATTAGGATTATTATGATCTCGATTTGCATAGAGCTTAGTTTGTTCTGTAATATAAGATACCATCTCATCTGTAAACACCTGCCGCAAAAATCTCATAAGGTGATGCATCATCCAGTTGTAGCAAATCATCTGGTAAAAGAATATCAGCAGATGGAAGAGTTTTATCAAATACACAGTTCTTTTTCCATTTAGGTAGTTCTCTTCTTTGTTTCTTTGCTACTGGTCCTTTATTTCCATCATTATCAGTTTCAATTTCTTCTTCCACTTCAATTTCCTCCTCTACTTCAATATGGCCCGCCGGTTCATGTTGTTCTTCAGGGTCATCACAAATATCCTCAATATCACTGTCTTGATCACTAGAATCTCCCGCAGCTGGAGGCAGAACCACGAGCTTCACTACTTTATCAGAGGATCCAGCTGTATCTAGCGCTTCTAGAATAGTGGTTACCTTGGTTACTTTCCGATGTCCATAAAAATTGCCAACCTCCATTATCTGTAAAGAAGAAAATATTGATTTTTAGTATTTTATGATTGAATAAATGAAAAGATATAATATGGGCCAAAAAATGCTGATATAAATAAGCTTAGTTATTGGACGATATGTGACAAATGGCACAATCAATTATATGAGAAATAATTATATATATATATATATATATATATATATATATATATATATATATATATATATATATATATATATATATATATATATATATATATATATATATATATATATATATATATATATATATATATATATATATACATATATATAAAGAGGGATAGACAAAAGAGAATTAGAACAAAAACAGTGCAATACTTACGTGTATAGTAGGCCTATGTTCTGAAGTTGTCAATCAGATGCTTCTTAGTGAAACATTTTTTGTGTATTTGAAGACGTTGTTCCCCTCTGCAGCAGATGGCAGATTGCCGCCAATACAGTTCTATAAGCAAGGACCATAAAGCCAAGAAAGTGCACTAAACATACCACTGATCAAGGATTCTGAAAACATGGAATGAAAGCCGTTCCTTTAGCAAAACTTCAAAAAGCCACAAAAACCAGTAGTACGTCCGTCCAATGTTCCTCAAATGGAACATAATTTTTTTTCTTGTAATTTTATATATAGAATTAAGGAAAATGCATTTTAGGAATATGGCAGATTAAAGGAAATCATGTAAGCTAATAAATGATAATAGAAAATAATAATCATCATTCTCACATTTAGGAATGAAGTGCACATTTTCAGAACTGGAAAAAATGCAATTTTACATTTTTTTAAAAATTCATAAGAATTACATTTAAAAAATAGGCTGATTATTTCTTTCCACAAGAGAGAATATATCTTGATGAACAAATAGGATATAACATGATCAGAAAATATATTCATCTAGTTGTAATATGCAGTCAGAATTTTAAGTTCCATTTAAGGAACATTGGCATGAGGCAAAGAGTTTCATAGATTATGCTAAAGGTGACGCAAGTGCGTACTTACGGGGAATATCATTTAAGGAAACAGTCACTTGGGATGATTTCAAAACCAATCTGCGTTCCATTTATGGGAGTGAGGATGCATTGGATGAAGTTCTTGTTTGTCCGACCGCCGGCATTCGGAAAATTCACTGACGCCTGGTTATTTGGAACTGCTGAGCTTGAAGTTGACTTTCCTGAGGAACGATTTGAATGTGCTTGTTTCTGACCTACATTACTGTTCTGCTTGAATTGTTTGTTCTTTTCCCCATGGTATTGTTGCCTCTTAGCATCATTACTAGTACTTTGAATGTTTGTGTTACTGTTTGGATTCTTTTTCTTGCATTGCACTGACTATACTTGTGATTTGAACTGTTATGGATTGAACAATAGCGTGTCCTACACTCATTTATCATGTCCTGGACGCTTGCAATTAAAGCAAATGACTGCTGATGGATTATTAGTGACTAAGTTAACCTGTTGCGGTGATGAATTTTATGATTTTGTTTTTTCTTGCTTTGTAAAAGCCTGAACTAGAGAAGGATCGAGATCTGTACACTTGGACAAGTGTTTCCGAATTTGTCTACAGATATCTAATTCTGTGCTATCTGATGTTAATTGCTCGTCAAAACACTTAACCAAAGGTTCAGGTAACATCGCTGTTATAAGTGTCAAATAAAATAATCTGCAGAGAGATTTGGAACTGAGATGCATATTACGATTGACCCAACTTGAGCCATCAACTTGTACGTTATACTCTTCGAGCCTATCTCCTATCAGAGCTGCCCTATCCACCACACTTAGATTAGTCATAAATGCGACTTTTTTTATGTTGCGTAAAGCAAGAACTTCATCCAATGCATCCTCACTCCCATAAATGGAACGCAGATTGGTTTTGAAATCATCCCAAGTGACTGTTTCCTTAAAAGATATTCCCCGTAAGTACGCACTTGCATCTCCTTTAGCATAATCTATGAAACTCTTTGCCTCTTGCAATTGCAAAGACGGATCGGTAATGGACTTTGCCGTGAGGTGTACGTCTACAGACGAAATCCAAGACTCGACACCCTGTGACAAAATCCATTGACACGACCTGCGAATGGTACAATTGCCGATCTAGCATTAACTACCGTAACTACAGGATTGTGTGGGAAGCTGGGTTGGTGGGGTCGCTCCCACCTGGGGTTGGAGGAGACATTTTCCTATTAAGTTTCCTAGCCGCACGCTTATTTCTCTAAGTGATCTTGAAACCTATATGAATAAAAACACGGCCGCTACGTAACCTCATATATCTATACCCGGAACGCAAGTAAATAACAACCGAGATTCATATATCTGCTAAAAAATAACATCACCTATGAAAAATGCATCATAAAATACAATATCACTAAGTAATAAATGCACTTCCTGAAAAAGAACAGAGTTAACCCCGTGTCAAGCGTAAAAAAATAAAGAGCATTTAAAAAAAAAAATATAAAAAATGAGGTATCGGGAACCGCTACTTCTGCAAGGCAAAGGTATTAATCTACGGCGCCGCTCACCTTATATCAGCAACCTGCCACTCCAGACCCGAATCACTGTAAATGAAATCACTAACTGTTATAGATAATGGCTGTACTTAGCTTTTTATCGGATTCTCGTAAGTAGGTCGACGAAGTTCCTCTGCCGTCCGACTTCCGTCTGTCTAAATACGCGTCATCGAAGGGGTCTTATTGTGGATGTTGAATTTTCTTATGTTGATGAATGTTGATTGTAGAAACTTCCAAGGAACATCGTGGAGTGTTGATTGTGCAATGTTGCGCCGTTTGAGACGTGTCGCGTAGATTTGTGGAGATTTCTCTCTCTCTCTCTCCTCTCTCTCTCTGCCGTGCGTTGGGAAAGATGTATTTTGAAGGTCAGATGTCTTCCTCGCTTTTTCGTTGTTGGTTGTTTTCCTTCCTCTTCCAAGACGTTTTGATGCACCGAATCGTCCGTCCGACTGTGACCATGTCGTTGATGAAGATGACGTCTGTCTATGGTTGTTTAGGCATCTTGCCTAATCAGAGTTTCCGTTCCACAAATGTAGACGCAATGTAGGGGCGCTGCCAGAAATCTCTTGTTTCGCTGCCACCATTGTCATAGGATATTCCGCCAGAATATTCCCATTTTGTTTGATTACAGAGACTGTGTTAAAACGCAGTCAGAGAAGTTGTTGTTGCATCTTCACAATTCTTCATGGCTGTGCAATGAGATTATTGTCTTGGGATTGTAGAAATCTTCTGTAGGATTCAGACAAACTCCATAGTGGTTTTTCTTGTATTTCTTAGAAAAGTTCTTTATACAGAAGAATACAATGGTCTACACAGGATGGCTTCCCATGTGGATCTCTATCTACGCTTTCATACTTTTACATAGCAAGACTACGATTCACACACACGAACAAACACATGACCTCGTTCCAAGGATTTCTCACGGCTACGTGACATGCCTTCAACTCCGACCAAAAAGAGGACGCTGAGTTTATGCGGACGTATGCAAATCTATGCTGACGCAGTGTCTCCAAAACACTACACAGGTATTTACTGATGACGTTTGCGTCTGGTTGATCAAAGCTGTGATTTCACAACAGCACTCTTTTCATGTGCAACAGTGATATATATACACAGTCTTAAATTCACTAAGATTCCATTTTTTCTTTAACATGGCATAATGAAATATGACACATATACTTAAATAACAAAGGGAAGAAGCTGGAGTTACAAGATACCGTGTAGCAATTGTAATGACATTTACGTAGGCGAGACAGGTAGATCGCTCTTGCAAAGAATAATAGAGCACAAAAGATCAGTACGTTACGCTTCCGGAGAGTTCGGGATTTATCTACATATCAGAAATACAGGACATGTCATAAACTGTATTTGGGCGGAGTTATTTTCAAAGTAGCTGTCCGTACAAAGAAAGATGCTGGAATCTGCTATCATCAATCAAACCAACAATATGAACCTGTCAGGAGGACATTGGAAATCGGATGACATTGATGCTTTAATCCTCAAACCCCTCCTGAAGAAGATAACCCAAGAAACACGATTCCAGATCCGTTATTTAAACGGAGCTAATGAGGCCAAAAACCACTAGGGGTGGTCATTCTCCTCCTTCTCCAGGAGCGACCCACGTAAATTTATTTTCTCTCAAGAAAGTATCATATATCACTAAGTGGTTAAGGACCTTTTCTTGGAAATCTATGCCGATGACCCTTACAGTCTACCTCCAAAGGGGCCTGCTGATCAAGGCCTACCGGCAGTGTATCATACGGCAGAAAATACCTTTCTAAAAACAAAATCCCTTTCAGAAAAAATTGACAAAACCTGAGAAAAATTTGAGAAGCACAAGACAAATTTTCACAGATCTGGGACGTGATCAATGGATTACAGGAATCATTCGGCAGTCTTAAAGCTGTGAAACAAATAACAATCTTTCACAGATCTGGGATGCGATCAAAGGAGTGCAGGAATCATTAGACAATCGCACAGCAAGCCACCAGACTATTTTGAATGAGGGCATCTATTTTTCCTTACCTCCCAACAACACGAGAGAAGTGAGGTGCGACACGAAGTCGAGATGACCATACCCTTCCATGAGGGAACTGCCGTCTCTCCCTCGGATGAAGTGCCCACAACACCTGTAGACCTATCGGAGAGGACCGACAAACCCCCCAACATCCTCTCCCTTCCCAGTGCCTCTGGTGGAAGACAGATCTTCAGCGACGATCACCAGCCCTCGTGAGTCTTCCGACCCTATCTTCCACTACCCCCATTCCCTCCACCCCCCGTCGTGGATGAAGATGTGATTGATCATGAGGGGACTGGGGTCTAGCTGACACAAACAAGTAGAAAAAAGAAAAGAACATCTCGATTGTCCGCTGAACCGAAGCCCAACATTCATGAATCACTCGCTCAAGACCTGAGAAGAGATGTCACATTATGATTCACAATTTATGCTCATCGGTGAAGCTAGATTTTTATAGCAGAGAGAGTCATTTTTCTCACCCGGACTCCGACCCTCTTATCTCCACGAACTCCATGCAAAAATTAAACATAAAGTGGTTTTACAGGATTACCTGCCTATTCCAACACTCGATGTTCTTAAAGGCGAGAATTTCGGTCCTGATATAAAAAAGACTCAAGATACAACCTAATCCGGGACCAACTTCTCCCAGGGGAACTTCTTGACACCCCAAGTAGGGGTTCATTTACAGACTTGCCTTCTACCACAAGTGCCAGCCATCCTCCCAAGCCGAGTGAATGACCACCCCTGCTGGCCAACCCCCCATCCACCCAAATGATCAACTCATTCAATTCCCATCTTCGTGAGTTGCCATGAATGCACTAGATATAATCTCTTGGAATATTTTTGGCCTCAAGTGGAACATTCCTCCCCTAAACATGTTCGGCAAAAACTTCAAAGGCATCATTGCATTGCAAGAAATGCTCCTCTGGCCTCATGACCTTGCCATCTGCAATTCAGTGCATGAAGACTTCAGAGCTTTCTCGACCTCATCGATGCAAGTTACAGATCACATCGTAGCCGGCCGCCCGAAAGGGGGCCTTTCTTTCCTGTGGCACAAATCTCTAGACAGTCTGGTGGATGTTGTGACATATAGGAGTGATAAATTGCTGGGGCTTCAAGTGATAGTAGGGGACTCTAAGATCCTAATAATTAATGTTTATATGCCCTGGAAAAGAACCATAATTTTGATCAATACTGCATGATCCTAGGTGAGTTCATGAGTCTATTTGCTGATCATTTTGTATAATTGGGGACCTTAATTTTTTGACAAAACAATTTTATAACGAACTTTTATGCATTCTGTCAAAATCACGCTCTCCGAATTAGCGATGTAATGCTCCTCCCCCTCCCTCCTTTATTTTTTTGTAAAAACAGAACATTTACATTTACAAACCCCTGGCTGGACCACTGCATCACGTTTATTCATTTTCATGATTTATTTTTGACCTTCAACATTTACACGATCTTGCAATGGGCTATGATCACATCCCCTTACAGATGTCATTCAGTATTTATCCCTCCTATTGTGAACCCCTAACTGATCGCCCACTGCTGTTAACTGGGATTTTAAAACCAACAGAAAAACCAGACCCATTCGGGAACAACGAAACCAGGCTGCGGTCAATAGTTCAACCAGCAGACGCCTTTCTGTGCACTAACCTAAAAATGTAGAAACGATCATCACAGGAGAGATCTGAAAGAATTTATTTGAATATAATTTTCCGCTATGCTCGCCTCTGGCATTTATTTTAGATCTCGTCAAGGCAATTATTTATTTTTTCCTGGATGGAATGACTTTATTTAAAGATCTTTTTATTTATTTTTTCATTTTAATTTGGAGGCAAATGGTAGCCCAAGGGAAGGGACATTTGCATGCTAATGAGGTTGAGAGCACAGTACAAACTTGGTTTGCATTTTTAGACTGAATGAAAAGCAACTAAGAGCTGATGCAATGTCTACAAAATTACAATCTGGCGATTACCCTGTCTCTGGAAGGACATTCAATCCTAAATCACAAAACTAAAAAGCTATCACAGAGAGCAGGGGAAGGTTAGTGACGAGGATATCGCAAGAATATTTATTTTTATTCAGCACTATCCTGAATTGCATAAACGATGAAGACTCCTGAAGGGATGTAGATAACCTCCTTACTGATAGTATTCAGTTTCATTTATTTATTTATTGCTCCAGGTAACATCAGCGATGCCATAAACAACCTATTTAATAAATCGCCCGGCTGCGATTATTTGGCTGAAATTTCAAATTTATTTGCCATCCAATAATTTTACATTTTTTAGCTTATTTTTTCAGTGCGTTATAACTCACCATTTTCTCCCAGACTTTTACCTTAATTCATTTTTATGCCGTTAATAAAAAACCAGCTAAAAGGATGCAGCTGACCCTGGCAATTATCGCCCAATTTTAATTACTACAATTGCGTCGAAGATATTGAGTCTGTTCTGGTGAGATTCTTTATTTATACACACTACTGACAACCAGTTCGGCTTTTAGCAAAACCACTTTAAACCTACATGTACATCCTGAAAGAATTGTTGATTTATTACGTATCATTTTTTTCTCTGTTTTCCTGTATTTTGTAAATTTGAGAATTTATTTGACAGGGTATACTATTTGAAGCTCTTCCTGAAGCTATACAGAAGAGCCATTTTATTTTATATTTAATTGGCATTTTACGTTGTTGGTTCTCTACCCAGCAATTTATTCAATTCAGGTAATGTATTTATGTTTTATTTATTTATTTCCTAAACGTGGCTTTATTTTTATTTATTTATCCATACCTGTTTAATATGTAAACAGATGCCCTGAATATCAAACGGAACTTACTCCCAATCAGATGCACTATTAACGAAACAACAACAACCTCTGTTATTGACGACACGGTTCTGATTTCCCCATCAGTGCAAGGTCTCCAGCGACCCATCGACACCTGCCGCCAATATGCAGAGGAATTTGATATTTTATACAACGAAACCAAGACCCAGTGTTTATTTCGCTTTCCCGAGATCGCTTACATTTATTGCAGAACCACTAATTTTCCTCGGAAATCATTGTCTGGAATTCGTGCATGAATTTCCAGATTTATTTATTTTCACGGACGACCTGAAAGAGATGGCAGATTTAGAATAGAGGCGTTAAAACTATTTTTAGTTAGAACTATACCGAGAGACCATGAGATTTATCATGTTGTTCACAATGATTTTTGAGACGCCTATTACAAACACTCCTCGCTATCATTCTACGCAGATGCTTAGAAATTTATTGATAATTTGAAAATCATTGTGAGGCGAACATGTCCAGTCTGATCACCCAGCTGAGAAACAGCAGCAGTTCGCAAATACAAAGCATCCTAAGCAGTGAGGCAAGAAGAAGATCTAAATTATTTAGAAAGATGGAATATTGAGGCGTCTGTTCCTTAAATGTCTTATTCTCTATTTTTTTTTATGAAGTGACATCTCCAGAATCTGTCATTATTATTATTATTATTATTATTATTATTATTATTATTATTATTATTATTATTATTATTATTATTATTATATTTTTTATTTGTTTCTTGTTATTTTTGGTGTTTTACTGTTCGTTATGACTGTGATTTTTATCATTGTAGAGATTAGCAATTTCAATATATTTATTTAGCCTTCTGACCTGAATTCTGTAAACTACCTAAGGTCCCCAGATGAAATTAATCGTCTGCAATCTGTATTTTTATTGTTATTATTTTTATTTGTTTCGTTATTCTCCATATAATTAATGTCATTACCATTATTATGAATTCTATTTTTCTACTTCTTTAACAACTGTGTGGATACTACCGATAATTAATTTTATCACGTTACCTTATGTGCGTATTGTACTTGTATATCCATGTATACGGCCCTGAGCCACAATAAAGATTATTATTAATATTTATTATTATCATTATATATATATATATATATATATATATATATATATATATGTGTGTGTGTGTGTGTGTGTGTGTATGTATGTATATATATATGTATATATATATATATATATATATATATATATATATATATATATATATATATATATATATATATATATATATATATATATATAGTATGTGTGTGTATGTGTATGTGTATGCATATGTTGCATTCTTGATATGTGAGAAATGTATATATTGTTAATAGTAAAGTCAAGGTCACCAATAATTTGCAGTTACTATAATTAGCTACAATTTATTCAACAATAACAAGTAGAAAAAGGAACGGTAAGAAATGGTGTTAACCAAATTGAGACAGTTGGAAATTATAATTTAAAGGTACTTTGTATTTGACAGTTGGTGTTTATTTGTTTGATCAATACTTTTAGGGCTGGTGAGCGCAACTGAGTCTTTGGGATAAAGGGGAACACAGCACAAATGGCACATTTCCCGTTAGAGAAAGAGCCTGAATTAATAACGTGTCTAACATGCACACAATCCCTGACACATTAACCAGAGAAGTGCTACAAGCTCCTCTTGAGCTGCTGTATTGGGGATTGCTATAAGCCTCTTCAGAGGGCCATTTTCATATCTCTTCCCTCAAATTCCTCGTGACATTATTTAACTTGTATTATTTTTTCATGATGAAACTATTTGTCTGGTGGAAGTTTTAATGTTTAGAACTTATTTTACCTATATATATTTATGTATAATATAAAAATTTCCCCATAGACCAAATTCATTTTTTTTTTTTTTTTTGCAAGGAAAACAATGAAATGTAGTTCTTTTCAGTCAAAACTTGTTTCATATTAATATGTTAGAAACACTCACAATAAAAAACTTATATAGTAACATGCATACTCACATATACACAATATCACAACATTTTATACTGTTCAGTAAGGTAAATAAAAGACGTGCAACTCCTAAAACCTGTCAGCACACGGCTGCCTGGTGTAAATCATGGCAACACTCCCGGATGTTTGTTTTTCTTTGAGTATCTCGTGAGTGGATGTTTAAAAATAAAAAGGTGATAAGCATAACAAGTAGTACGAGTTATCGTGATATTAGTGTTTATTTGTATTGGATATGTCTAAAGCTCTATTTTAATAGCAATGTAAGCGACTTACATATTTTTTTCTATAAGTAATAAAAATAGAATATTCTCTCTAAATATGATCTATCACTTTAACCTACTTTACAATAATAGCAATGGTAGTAATACTGTAGTTACTATATGAATAGATAAAGAAAAAATACCTACGAAGTAAATAAAATATTTGTAAACAGTAAATGCTACTGTAGCAAGTAGAAAGATCACTCATTTTTCGAGAAGAGGGAAAATTATATATTCTAGGAATTGAAAATATAAAGTAATTTTTATTATCATTACACTCTGATATATACAGTATAAAAATGAACCCCATATTCTTTGGAAGCTTGA
>NC_089771.1:13155383-13195383 GCF_040412425.1 Macrobrachium rosenbergii
TTCTTAGAGAGAGAGAGAGAGAGAGAGAGAGAGAGAGAGAGGGGGGAATGGTGATTATTTTCAAGGTGTTCTGCCCAGCACTACAAAGTGGAGATGTTTATTTAAGGTAGAGCTCGAGACAGACATTTCTACAACAAACATAATGGTCTCACTGTGACATAGCCTCTTCAAGCGTTCACCCGTAACATGAAAGAATGTTTGAAAAGGAAGAAGAATAAGATTTTTTTCTTTTTTCCATGCAGAAATATATTCTCAGACTTGTACATTCTGTCGTCTGAAGTCTTTAGTGAACTGTAGCTTGAATAATCATATAAAGAAGGGCTTTTCTGAGATATAACAAGCTCTCTCTCTCTCTCTCTCTCTCTCTCTCTCTCTCTCTCTCTCTCTCTCTCTCTCTCTCTCTCTCTCTCTCCCCTTATATATGGCACAATAGGTCAAAATTTTCGTCACTAACCAGTGATCACTACCCAGCAAGTAACAATGGATGACAGAACTCCTCTCTCTCTCTCTCTCTCTCTCTCTCTCTGTCTCATATGTGGCACAATAAGTCAAAATTCTTCTCACTGACCACTGACCACTACTCAGCTAGCAACAGATAATGGACGACAGAACGATCTCTCTCTCTCTCTCTCTCTCTCTCTCTCTCTCTCTCTCTCTCTCTCTCTCTCTCCAGCTCATAGCAAGAGCCGTGAGTACCCAAAAATATCATTCATGTCATAAAAAAATAAATCAGGGATTTGGTTATGGCCTGTTTATGCCAGTTTTACGTAAGGGAATTCTGTCATATCCTTTGCGTGATTCTTTCGGTTTCGTTGATTGCATTTTGGTCTTTTCTTCTCAAGCTTTAATTAACCGACATAAATTATGTATAACTGACCATTTGGTGTTTATGTGAATAGCTAAAAGATTTTGATACTTCTTTGACATTGGAGTCTAGCGCTGTAATTTTTAAAATAAATTTGATAGCTATATTTTTAAATTACTGTTAATATTTCACCATGTTACTTGGCCTTAAGTTTGCAGGATACATTCTCTTGTCTATACCATTATATCTTCAAATTCATATCTCCTGGTTCAACCACCAGAGAGGGTTAAAAAAAACATTCTCCCGCTATTTTGCTCTAATTTGATTTCAGTAATGTCAGCATTACAAATGCATACTTATTTTGGAGCACAAAACTGTCATTAGCGCGATACTGAATTCCATTTAATTGGTTTTTCTTTGTATACTGTTCCATTCATTGCAGATAACTTGTATGACACTTCTGTAATATGCAATTTACCCAAGACTATTCTTTGCTAATTACACCTTGTAAATTTTATGCAAATTAGCTTTCCTTATTTCCCAATATTACCTCTTCTCTCTAAGTACAAAATTAATTCCATAGGAATAATTCTACAAATTCTTCCCTAATTCCAAGTTGTTAATATGGACAGGACCACTCTCACTATGTCCTTTTCCCCTCGTAGCTGAGTGTCGCAAAACAATTTAGATATTGGGAATAGGAACTGGGAATGGGAATCGGCTGTAAGCAGATCCTTATGCGATTTCGAACGTCTCCTTCCTTATTTAGAATTCGTTTGGGTGCAATAGCTGTTTCCATTGCCTGACCTTTTGTGAATGCTTTGAAAGGCGATGCGCCAAGAACAGTTGGTTTTTCTAATATTATTTCGTTATATAATAGCTTCAATAGGATTTGGCTTTTGTTATGCGAAGTAGAAAGGTTGCATTTAAGAGAGAGAGAGAGAGAGAGAGAGAGATAGAGATAGAACGAATGTGGAAAATAGTGATGTATTATGAGGCAGAGGAAGATAGATAGGTAGATAGATAGTAGGTAAAGTGAGAGAGAGAGAGAGAGAGAGAGAATGGATACGGAAAATTATGATGTATTTAAGAGAGAGAGAGAGGGAGAGATAGAGAGAGAGAATGTGTGTAGAGAACAGTAATGTATTTAAGAGAGAGACAGAGAGAGAAAGAGAGAAACATAGCAATATACGAGTATTTAAAGCATATGGATCTCATCAGGAATAGATTCCCGTTAACGCCATCCTCCAGGGAAAAAATATTACGAAAATGAAAGGGACTTTATTTCCATAAACGAGAACTCGGGTCCCGGAATTAGCTGGAAGGCACTTGACGCTTAGAGAGAGAGAGAGAGAGAGAGAGAGAGAGAGGCAGCACACTGCTTAATAATGGCAATTTTTATCTCCCTGTAGTAAATGCATTCCATATGAGCGCGTAATTCTAAAGCGTAATTATTCAGTACGAATACGAGGGAGCTATTCCATTCGGAATTACATTACAGTTTGAGAGAATCTTGGGGTTTATGTTCATGCATTGGGGATGATGTAATGCGGGGATGTACAAATAGAGATACATTAAGCTTAAGTGTATGATTATGTGTGTCATAAATAATAATATATATATATATATATATATATATATATATATATATATATATATATATATATATATATATATTATATACTCTATACGATAATATATATACATATATAATTGTAATAGCCACAATCCCGTCTTAACTTTCTCGAATTCTTCGCGCTCTTTTTGGATACGCTTGTCACTACAAAGCCTTAAGGTCCAAGTGCAAGAAATATGAAGAAATTCTGATGCCCGGTAGCAGGAAACGGACCCGGGTTCACGTCGTGGTCAGGTGGGCAATAGTAACTCGTTCTGAGCGCGAAGAATTCGGGAAAGTTAAGAGGAAATTGTGGCTATCACAATTATATGTGAATCTGGTAAAAAGTGACCAGTAGATTCTACACACACACACACACACACACACATATATATATATATATATATATATGGGTGTGTGTGTATATATATATATATATATATATATATATATATATATATATATATATATATATATATATATATATATATATATATATATATATATATATATATATATATATATATATATATATATCGGGCACTAATCTGATTAAAATGGTGAGAGAGAGAGAGAGAGAGAGAGAGAGAGAGAGAGAGAGAATGATTGGCTTGCAGTGGCAAATATTCTTGGGTATTTTCTAGTATATATACAAATGAGCATAATAATACATAATTAATTATTCATGATAATACCGTGTATGAGCATATATGAGATTTCAACACCTATACATTTATACGTTCACAAACTCGCACATACAAACACACACACATACCCACACACACACACACACCCATGTATATATATATATATATATATATATATATATATATATATATATATATATATATATATATATATATATATATATATATATATATATATATATATATATATATATATATATATATATATACAGTATATGTTCCAAGCCTAAGGATCTCAAGCTCATTACATAAGTTATAGCAACGTGAAATTAACTGCTGACCGTGTTGCTTATTTAATAGTTATTAGGACTTTCAAGGATAAACAGAATTCTTGTCATCGAATGTAGTGATATGAGGTCTCCAGAAAGTAAACGAGTGTAAAGAGCATTTAAGAAAATGTCGTGGAAGTCAGTGTTTAGGTGGAAATAAGATCGGCGATCCCGTAGAGCTCCTTTGCGTAATACGGGACCTTTCAACGAGCAAATTAAAATTTATATAGCTGAGTAAACAAAGTGACAAATAAAACTGAAACAGTTAAAGCCCCATAGAAAGATTTCGCTCCAAATTGTTTGAGTGATGCCTTGAGAGAGAGAGAGAGAGAGAGTTTGGTGGAGGGGTATCGCGAGGTGGAGTTGATGACGATGGTTGAAGTATTGTTACAAACTGCACGATAATTAACTCCAGACCTCATTTAAACCGACTTCATATCGAAACACATCACTGCAACGTCACGAAGCAGCTGCTGTAGCGAATTCCGGAGGTAAAAACGAAGAAGAAACTAACGAATTAATGAGGAAATTCGTACTTGATCGAATAAAAAAGGCGAAACACTGTCCAGCTCGCACGCCGGACCCAGACAATAGGTACTACGAAGGCCTTGCTACTACGCAAACGCGGATTGTAAATAATTCACACTTTTAAAGCCTTTTGTTATGCCAGATCTGTTATAAAATATTTCATATTAAATTTATGATTTTGTAACAATACATTTATAGAATAACACGATTTATATTAAAAATAATAACAATTAGGGCTTACACTGGTAGTGATATCTGGCAACGATTCCTTTAAAACAGCGGTGGAAGGGTAGCTGGAACTCCGTCGGGTTCCTGCAGTTTCATGCCCTGTAGTTTTTCAACGTTAATTGTATCGAGGTAACAAACAATTATATTAATAATTCTCATGAATTAGCATCAAAATTCACATAAATTCTGATTAGAATTTATGTTATAGGGGATTTGGATTTATTATTGTAGTTTAACCATGTGTCTGACAGTGCATGGAATAAAAGGTGGAGCGCCTGGAGAAAAATGTTTCTATGTTTGTCACAGGGGGAAGGGGTCTGATTTTGAGTTAAAAACCTTTCTGTGGTGACACAGGCTGTGTACAAAATCTTGTCTTGGGCTGCCTAATGGTTCAGATTTCTATAGTGGACAAACAAATATACAAAAACTCATATATACAGTATATACTGTATATATATATATATATATATATATATATATATATATATACTCTATATATATATATATATATATATATATCCTTTATTGTTTCCTACGTTTCGTGATTCCTGAAATCACATCATCAGAATTCTATGGAAAATTAAATAAATTAATAAAAGTACTGAACGGCTAAAACTGAATTACGTTAAAACATTAGTCACTAAAAATCTATAAAGGCTGTTAAAAATTACATACACAAGAGCACACTTAAATACATACACACAAAGCTTAAAATCACGTTACACACGGACACATATGGTTACACAAGAGCACATTAAAAATAGCAAAATCACAAAACCCTCAAAATAAAAAAAAAAAAAAAGGAATAAAAAATTGTCTAATTTTAAGACATTTTTTTTTTCTCTTTCCAATAACAGAGAAACAAACACAGTAATATACTTATAAAAAAAGCGAAGGCAACTCACCTTACAATGCAAATGATAGAACCACACTAACAGTAAAATAAAAATATACCCAGAAAAAACAAAACAAAAAGATCAGAGGTACAAATATAATGACCTATATATATATATATATATATATATATATATATATATATATATATATATATATATATATATATATATATATATATATATATATATATATATATATATATATATATCTCATTATAAAAATTAAAGAAAACAATAGATATTAGTGTTTAATCCTTAGTTTTCGAGGTCCTTTGAATGAATAAAGGGACACTCCTGATGCACTTTAAGTCCAAATTCAGCCCCAATAGGGTGGAGGGGGCAGGAACAGGGTGATGTGTAAAAATAACCGAAACGGCAGATATTAGTGCCTATTCCATAGTGTTCGAGGTTGCTGAGAAGAACAGTAATGCCATTCGGATGTCCTTTAAGTCCAAGTTCAGCCCTCAAAAGTAGGGGGTAGGAAGGGGGTGACATGTGAAAATTAATGAAAATGACAGATATTAGTGTCTAATCCATAGTTTTTGAGGTCACTGAGATTAATAACGACACCCCCAAACGTTTTTAAGTCCAAGTTCAGTCCCAATAGGAAGGGGGCTGGGAAGGGGTGCGAAGGGGTGGGAAGGTGGTGACATAAAAAAATAGCCGAAAACTTCAGATATTAGTGTCTAATCCATAGTTTTTGAGGTTGCTGAGATGAATAGTGACACTCCCGATGCCCTTTGAGTCTAAGTTCAGCCCTGATAGGAAGTGGGGTTGGGAAGGGGGTGATGTAAAAGTAACAGAAAACTATAGATATTAGTGTCTAATCCACAGTTTTCGAGGTCCCTGAGAAGAATAGTGAGACTCCTAATGCCCTTCAAGTCCAAGTTCAGTCCCGATAGGAAGTGGGGATGGGAAGGGTGGGAAGGTGGTGACATGTAAAAATAACCAAAAACTACAGATATTAGTGTCTAATTCATAGTTTTTGAGGTCGCTGAGATGAATAGTGAAACTCCCAATGCCCTTTATGTCCAAGTTCAGCCCTGATACGAAGGGAGGGTGATGAGAAGGGGTTAAATATAAATGTCAAAAATGCTGGCAATGTAACTGAAGTAACTATCTTAATAGAAATGAGGAAAAGAGAGAGAGAGTTTATCGTGTGTCATTTCATTCAGAGATTTCCCAAGCAGCACCAGATTGGTCAAATCTAGTATATTATATATATATATATATATATATATATATATATATATATATATATATATACTCTCTCTATATATATTCATATATATATATATATATAGTATGTTAGAACAATAGCATTTATATTAAAGTTAGGAGTAAATAGCGTTTATAATAAAAAAAACCACAAGTCACAGGAACACTTTCTTCAAATAATGAATATTAGCAGAATCCATTTGCAGGAATCTTCAACATCAGCAGTGCACTGAGCCCCTTGTACAATATGGCCTATATTCTTAGCTATTTTTCCTATCCTTTCCAATTCTAATTTCAACAAAATCTATGCAGTGCTCCCTAGAATCTTCTTCAGTCCTACCTCCTCCAATATCGTGTGAAATATTGTCTTTATACAATTTATTGTCCTTCAGTCTTCCCATAGTTGTGTGTGTGTGTGTTTTTGTTTGTGTGTGTAAGTGTTTTCGTGTACTTGATAAATGTGCAGTTATAAAAATTACTGAAAATTATAGGCATGAAACGTCATAATAAAAGATACATCTCAGCTACATACAATATTACGACAATTTAGGTTTGTTATCATTTTCTGTGTAAATGAGAATTGTTGCACATGTTAAATTATATTTCGATTATGATTAACATAAGGGGAATTGTTAATTTATATATACAAGCATACTCTATACTTGGAAATCATCAGTTTTTTTCTTCTCTAATAACTGAGCTCATTTTTCTGTATTTCCTATTACATTCTGTTACTTTCGGTATGAACACCGTATTCTTTGCAAGCCTGAATTTCAAGTTGATTACACTTGTCTGTTTGTATGAATAGGGGTTTATGTTCTGAATAATAATAATAATAATAATAATAATAATAATAATAATAATAATAATAATAATAATAATAACTAGATGGCGAAGTAGCTCCAGGACTCATGCAGAAGAGTGTGCTACTAGAAACAGCGAACGTAGTGAGAAAAGTTATGGACTCCTAAGGAAACAGGATGCAACCCGGAACCCCACACTATAAAAACCACCTAGTCGAATAGGATGACTGTTATAGACAAAAAAAAAAAAAAAAAAAAAAAATAATAATAATAATAATAATAATAATAATAATAATAATAATAATAATAATAATAATAATAATAATAATAATTGTATGGACATATGTACATTTTCCCGTCAAAAGCAACAAGGACATAAACTTTCTTTTTTGCCGAAATCCCCCCCCAAAAAAAACTCATGTTAAAACCTCAGAGAAAGAAAGAAAGAAACAAACAAACAAACAAAGACTCTTGTTATCAGCAGGAACATTTCCCGAAACAAAAGCAAGTGCTGTTCCCAGTCACATAAGTCGGCTCCTTTGTGGGCGAGAAGTGAAATCCAGGACGAGAGAGAGAGAGAGAGAGTCCTTGGACCGAGTGACATCAAAGGATGCCATCTAGACACTCGGAGAGTCGCTTAGCCCGGGACACTTTCTCCTAACGAGTGCCAGCCGCAATTTCGGGTGTCCTCGACTTGGCTCCAAAGGGTTTTAGACACATCTGAGATCTATTTGGGGTAATGCTTCTTGTAGAGTAAGTCTGAGGGCATTTACAGACGCTGAAGAAAAAGCCTGTGAGAGAGAGAGAGAGAGAGAGAGAGAGAGAGAGAGAGAGAGAGAGAGAGAGAGAGAGAGAGAGAGAGAATTTTTCGCCTTGAGACTTCTTCAGAGGTTGCACGAAGAAAGCTGTTAGAAGGATGCATTACAATGAGTTGTCTGTCTACCAGACTGTGTTTTATAGCCTGTGTGTGTGTGTGTGTGAGAGAGAGAGAGAGAGAGAGAGAGAGAGAGAATTTTTCGCCTTGGGACTTCTTCAGAGTTGCACAGAAGAAAGCTGTTAGAGATGCATTACAATGGGATTTGTCTGTCTACCAGACTGTGTTTTATAGCCTGTGTGTGTGTGAGAGAGAGAGAGAGAGAGAGAGAATTTTTCGCCTTGAGACTTCTTCAGAGGTTGCACGAAGAAAGCTGTTAGAAGGATGCATTACAATGAGTTGTCTGTCTACCAAACTGTGTTTTATAGCAATTATACGCACTTCCTCTTTTGGATAAGATTTCGGGGTTTCAGTAGTATTTTGGTAATGGTAAAAATAATTCTTTTTTAAATCTGTATGCTTATTTTATGTATGTATGTATGTATTTATGTATGTATATATATATATATATATATATATATATATATATATATATATATATATATATATATATATATATATATATATATATATACATCTGTCCCCATATACATATCTATATATATATATATATATATATATATATATATATATATATATATATATATATATATATATATATATATATATATATATATATATATAATATATACATATATATATATATATATATATATATATATATATATATATATATATATATATATATATATATATATATATATATATATATATAGAGAGAGAGAGAGAGAGAGAGAGAGAGAGAGAGAGAGAGAGAGAGAGAACAGGCAAGCAGCGTAAATGTATCATCAGGAGATCCATAAGACAAGTAGTCCTCAAACGTTTCGTGCAATCCTTTGCACATCATCAGTCTACAATAAATTATAAACAGCAGTTCAAACTAAAGTTAAAATAACAATGATTCTACTGACAGTAAAAAAAATGTTTATAACAAAGTTAACATAAAAGCTGTGAATTAAAAAAAATATATATATTAAAATTCACCAAGTTTGTTAAGAAAAATAAACTACCTTTCAATACAACGCAAGAGGGAAGAATGGGCTGAAGAAACGTCAATGGCCTGACAATACCTTAAGCAAGAGAGAGAGAGAAACCGCAGAAGTGTTGCTATTCAAATTAGAGGACAGGTGCTTTATATATAATGACTCAAGGATAGTTGAAAAGGCAGTTTGAGATGTAGCACTGAGAATCGAAAAATGTGTTTTTTCAACATGAATTTTACATTTAGTAGCATGTGTTCTAATGCTAGAAAGTTCTGGGTTGGATATACGGGAACCTGTACGATAACTGAGTCCTAAGTGGCTGCAATAGCGGACTTGCAACAGTCTTTTATTGGAACCAACATAAGTACCAAGACATCTTGGGTATTAAAATTTATAGATAATGCTGGACTGCATAAAATCCTGTAACTTATCCTTATAGGAGAAAAATTTTCCAACCTTTTTTGGATTCAAAGGAATCAAATTTAATTTTTAAAAAGATTAATTATAAAAAACCTATTTCTCTTTCAATGATACTTTCTATTTTTGAGCGTAATTTATCCGAGTGAGTAAAGGGAATAACAGCATATATGTTCAATTTAGGAACATTAAAGTTTTCAGAGGGAGGAGACATATTTAGTAAGCATATTATTAATTATTTTCTGGACTAAGAATTGAGGATACGAATTAGCCGAAAAAACCTTTGATAAATAATCAATTTCTAAGTGAAAATTGGACCAACTAGAAGTATATTTAAGAGCTCGATGTACCGGTACATCGAGCTCTTAAATACACATCTAATTGGTCCAATTTTCACTTAGAAATTTATTATTTAAATTATGTCATAGAAGATGCCACTGAATGTACCATTTGGCTAGGAGTGAATATCATGATTATCATAGGTAGCACATAAATATCCGTAAGCACCTTTAAGTAGTGTTAGGAGTCTTTAGAAAGTAAGTGATTAAAGCTCATATCCCATTCACAAGTCAGGTAGATCATAGCTAGTTTGCATTGTAAAGGGCAAAATCTGTTCAGGAGAAAGGTAAAGTAATCAGGGCGAACGAGCTTACTCAGGTACAGACCTTTATGCCCGAAAGGGAGTGAAGTCTTTTTCAAGAGGTGGGGGTTGGGGGGCAGCTATTATAAATATTCATAATCACTGTTCGACCTCCCTTCCTTGATTTAATAGAAATATATAAAAAAACTTCCTCTTTGTGAAAGTAAGAGAGCATACTAGGGAGGGAAGCAAGCAAGCAGGAGTTGTTCCCAAAACCCAGCTGTCCAAAGGGGTAGGAATTTCAGTTGAGAGGCATATCTGACAGGGTAGGCTGTGCTAAGACCACCCTTAGCTAGATTGTACCGTAAGCTCACTTTTCTGTGACCTTTATACTGTAGAGTCTTTTGTCATTTTTCAGAGGCTACCTGTGCCCAAGCCAATGCGGTTTGGGGGAGGATTTTGAACCAAGCACCCACACCATTTGACCCAGCTCGACAGAGTTTTAAGGCAACCACCAGAGAGGCCACACGCAGATCAGGCATCTCTCATAGCCCCCTTTGTTGAACAGCAGGGGAAACTGCCATTTCAACAGACCCAGGGCTTCTGATGCAATTGATCACTGCATTATCTATTCTAGCGGCAAGTCTGAAGATAACAATTACTCTCAATTCTCTTTCCTTTCATCTTAGGCTAAATTTTCATGTTTCAAGTTTCTCTCTCTTCAACAATCATTGACTAAGGAAAATCCTAGTAAAACCATATCCCATTTATGAAGTCAAATATATGAAGTACAATTACTGTTGCCTAGTGGAATTGCATAAATTACTCTATCCTCCATGGTGTTAAACTAATATTTTTTATCTAAGATTCATCCCTTGCATTCAATGAATGATAAATGAGAGGTCTTTGATATAGAAATGTTACCTGGGTACGTCTTTTCCAGAATTGGGCATGCCTTGGAACCTGGCCAGAATCTTGTTTAGAGAAGAATTAGCATCCTGGTACCAAGATCCTCAATTCCCGCGCTTGAAATTGCTTATAGATGTGTCACAAGAGGCCCCAAGCCTTTGCCCTATTCACTCCTTTAGGTTTAGGTTGAAATATCTTGTGTCTGAAGTGGGACAATGTTGGAGCTGTTATTAGCCCCCAAAAGAAACAATTAATGTATTTTACTTTGTTGAAACTAGCTGTTTGAGTAATGTTGTTGATTTAGTTCATGTGTTCAGAATAAATCGCTATATTCAGTAATCTAGTCTCTACTGGCAACCAAATATCGTTATGTTAAATTATCTGTCATTTTTTGGTAACTATCAACCTTAGCTGATAGGATTACGTCGGTCTTAAGTTAAGCAAGGCACTATAAATAAAAAAAGAGTAATAATTAAAATCATCAGCTGAATGGCCCATATATATATATATATATATAACATATATATATATATATATATATATATATATATATATATATATATATATATATATATATATATATATATATATAAAAGACCATTAACCCTTTTATGGAAACTCAAAACAGACCTTAAAAGATTCATAATACCTTCCTATTACTCAATGACTTTTGGCAACAGAAATGCAATCAGAGAACTTTCCCGACCCCTCTGCTACTCTTCGTTAGCAACTTTCCTCATCTCAAGTTGCAACATTTCCTCCTTAAAACACTTAATATTGAGGGAGTTTCAGAAACTGTAAAGTCTCTTTATTAGCTAGAACGTCTGATTCCCTTCGGTAAATTTGACTTTGGTCAGTCCTTGAATTTTTCGTTTTGGTTTTCTTGGATTTTGTAAGGAAGATGGAACATATGCATATATATATATATATATATATATATATATATATATATATATATATATATATATATATATATATATATATATATATATATATATATATATATATATATATATATATATATATATATATATATATATATATATATATATATATATATATATATATATATATATATATATACTATATATATATATATATATATATAAATATATATATATATATATATATATATATATATATATATATATATATATATATATATATATATATAAGTGAATGTTTTGTATGTTTATATGTATGTTCATCACTATAGAAGTCCAAACTTCTTGAATGATCTAGGCAAAATTTGGCAAGTGGCCATCATTTGACCCAAATGAGATAATAGGGTAGGTTTCAAACCCATACCCAATTCCCCTTCCCCTTCCCCTCCCCCCTTCCCTCTTCCCATTGTAACTTATGTGGTAACCACTTGACTGATCTAGACAGAATTTGGCACTTGGCCATCATTTGACCCAACTTAGATAATGGGGTAGGTTTAAAACCCTCATCCTCTTCCCCTTCCCCCATCCCTCTTCCCCAGTCCCTTTGGAACTTATGTGGCAACTGCTTGACAGATCTAGTCAAAATTTGCATGTGGCCATCATTTGACCCAAATAGATAATAAGGTAGGTTTCAAACCCGTACCAGTTCCTCGCTGGGTGAGCGGGTTCCGTTCTCAGCTACCACTCTGTTGGTCGCGAGTTCGAATCTCCGACCGGCCAGTGAAGAACAAGAGGAATTTGTTTCTGGTGACAGAAATTCATTTCTCGCTATAATGTGGTTCGGATTCCACAATAAGCTGTAGGTCCCGTTTGCTAGGTAACCAATTGGTTCTTAGCCACGTAAAATAAGTATAATCCTTCAGGCCAACCCTAGGAGAGCTGTTAATCAGCTCAGTGGTCTGGTTAAACTAAGATATACTTAACTTCAAACCCGTACCCCCTTCTCCTTCCCCTTCCCCCTTTCCTTTGTGACTGATGTGGTAAGCGCTTGATGTCTAGACAAAATTTGGTAAGTGGCCATCATTTGACCCTGCTTATATAATAGGGTAGGGTTCAAAACCATACCCACTCCTCCTTCCCCTTCCCCCATCCCCCTTCCTCATTCCCTTTAGTGGCAAATAAGCTCTACAGGTTTATCATACCTCATTTCTTGTACTTAATACCACAGAAATATATTATAGAAAATGCCTTTCTTTCCTGTGATTAATATTCTGTGTCAAGTTTGTGTTTAGGTTTAGTAGGGGGTGTGTTTAGGTTTAAGGGGCGGGTGCGCTTAGATTTAGTGGGTGTGTTTCTCTTAAAAGGGGTGTGTGTAGGTTTATTGGGTGTAAATGGTATAGTCACCACAGTAATCCTTGGACAAAAGGGACAGTCACCACAGTAATGTCTGGACAAAATAGACAATCACCACAGTAATACCTGGATAAAATGGACAGCCGCCATAGTAATGTCTGGATAACATAGAAAGTCCCCACAGTAATGTCTGGATAAAATAGACAGTCACCACAGTAATACCTGGATAAAATGGACAGTCACCACAGTAATACCTGGACAAAAGGGACAGTCACCACAGTAATGTCTGGATAAAATAGACAGTCACCACAGCAATACCTGGATAAAATAGACAGTCACCACAGTAATACAAGGATAAAAGGGACAGTCAGTACAGTAATCTTTGGGTAAAAGGGACAGACAGTACTGTAATGCCTGGATAAATAGGTCAGTCACCACAGTGGTACCACTTGGGTAAAAGGGACAGACAGATCAGTAATGCCTGGATAAATGGGACAGTCACCTCAGTAATGTCCGGATAAAATGGACAATCAGAACAGTAATGCCTGGATAAATGGGACAGTCAGTACAGTCATACTTGGATAAAAGGGACAGTCACCACAGTAATATCTAGATAAATGGGACGGTCACCACAGTAATAACTGGATAAATAGGACAGAAACTACAGTAATACCTGAATAAAAGAGACAGTCAATACAGTAATACCTGGATAAATAGGACATTAGTAGAGTCATACCTGGATAAAAGGGACAGTCACCACAGTAATATCAGGATAAATGGGACAGCCACCACAGTAATATCTGGATGAATGGGAAAATCAGCAGTGTAATATTTGGATAAAAGGGATAGTTAATACAGTAATTTCTGGATAAAAGAGACAGTCACCACAGTAATAGCTGGATAAATTGGACAGTCAGCTCAGTAATTCCTGGATAAAAGAGTTTTCGCGGGCAGCGCTGAGTTGGGCCCGGGAAAAGCTTTTAATAGCCTCCTAAAGTGAGTTTTACAAATGATGTGTAATACATTTAGAATAAATGCGCAAAATCGAAGCATAAACGTCATGTCATGTTGATAAAAACAGCACAAAGGGTTACCTGTATATTATACTGTATTATATATATATATATATATATATATATATATATATATATATATATATATATATATATATATATATATATATATATATATATATATATATATATATATATATATAATATATATATATATATATATATATATATATATATATATATATATATATATATATATATATATATATATATATATATATATATATATATATATATATATATATATATGTACATATATATACCTCTAACTTCCGGAGCAACCGGTCGAAGAACAATCAAGGCGGGTCAATGGGAAAGGCACTTTATTCAGAACGTTTTATTGTAATTGTAATTCTAATTTGTGATTTTGATTTTAATTTACTGATTGCCATGTTTGCTGTTTTCAGCCTAGAAAATGCAACTATATATATATATATATATATATATATATATATATATATATATATATATATATATATATATATATATATATATATATATATATATATATATATATATATATATATATATATATATATATATATATACATATATATATATGTATATATATTTATATATATATATATATATATATATATATATATATATATATATATATATATATATGTGTGTGTGTGTGTGTGTGTGTGTGTGTGTGTGTGTGTGTGTGTATACATACATATATATAAATATATATATATATATATATATATACTTATATATATATATATACTCTCTCTCATATATATATATATATATATATATATCCTGACCCGCCTTATTATATATATATATATATATATATATATATATATATATATATATATATATATATATATATATATATATATATATATATATATATATATATATATATATATATATATATATATATATATATATATATATATATATATATATATATATATATATATATATATATATGAATGTCTTTTCTTGTAATACTACAGTGTAATATGAATATAAGAAGGCCCATAAACACTATCTAAACGTTGAAACCATATATTTCGAGCACTTGCTTCTGTGCCCCTGTTCACTGGTAGAATATGGACAGAGAAATGTTACAAGGGTATATATAAAAAACATAAAGGTGTGGCCTTAACTAGTGGTTTTTGGCCTCATTAGCTCCCATTTGGCGATGGATCTGGAGGTCGCGTTTCTTGGGTCATCTTCTTCAGGAGGGGTCTGAGGATTAAGGCGTTGATGTCGTCCGATTTCCAATGTCCTCCTGACAGGTTCATATTGTTGGTTTGATTGATGATAGCAGATTCCAGCATCTTTCTTTTGTACAGACAGCTACTTTTGAAAACCAACTCCGCCCCACTCCAGTTTATGACATGTCCTGTATTTCTGATATGTAGGAAAATCCCCGAATTCTCCGAAGCGTAATGTACTGATCTTTTGTGCTCTGTTATTCTTTGCGAGAGCGATCTACCTGTCTCCCCACGTAAATGTCATTAAAATTGCTACACGGTATCTTGTAAACTCCGGCTTCTTCCCCTTTGTTATTTAAGTATACGTTAATGAGCGAACTCAAATGGAAAATGAAGGGATTGTTAGACCTGAGTTGTTCGGTGGCTTTTTGGATGTTTTCGTCGTACGGGAGCTTTATTTTGTTGTTGAAATCTATTTGTCTGTTGTGAGTGGGACCTCTATAGTATATTTTATTCGCTTTGTTAATAGCCCTCTCGATAATGTGTGGTGGATAGAGCAGTTTCATTAGGTGTTGGCGGATCGTGTTGAATTCTTTATCTAGGTACTCATTTGAACATATCCTAAGTCCTCTGAGGAATAAGTTGCACCCTACGATGATTTTTACGGAAACATCGTGGTAGCTTAAGAAATTAATGTAGGAATCAGCAAGGGTGGGTTTTCTATATACTGTAAATGCATATCTGTTCTGTTTTCTTATGATCAGTACATCTAGGAACGGCAGTTTTCCGTCCTTTTCCCATTCCGACCTGATTTACCCTTTGTTTATTAAGAATAAAGTCGCTGCTGCATGGCCGATCATATTTGACCTAGAAATCAGAGCAAGGTTATCAACATTTCGATCTGTCCTTATTTACCTGGAACAGATATTGAGAACAAAGATGAAAAAAGGCAGGGAGAGGAGACTTAATGCCACTCCCTTAAGCAGCTTAGCCTCAACTAAGCTGCTTAAAACAACCTTTCTAAAGGCAGATTAAACCAAATCGCGGACCAGCTGGCGAATGACACATCGTTTGCACATGGGCACGACGCAGCCAGAGCCCTTAAAAGGAAGAGACAGCAGTAGGCAGTATGCAATTAGTAGTGTGAGGAGGCATGCAGTAACAGTCATAGGGGACAGCTATACACGCGGGCAAGATGTACATTTTCTGAGACCTTCGTTCTCCCCCTACTTGACTCTAGTCATCCTCGAGGACAGCATGCATCGTAGGTGATCGCCCCTCGTCATTCTTTGCCAGAGACCAGCTTCTCCTAAGGTAAAGTGCGAGTAAAGACTTTTCAGTCACGACAGTTTGCCCTTTAGAAAGTTAGAAATACCAGTATTTCACTTCTGTCCTTGTGCCAGTTTATCCAGTGCCATTTCCAATGTCCTGTGTTCAAGTGTAAAGTGGTCATTCTTTGGCACCCTCAGTGCAAACTCGAGTCTTAATCTGTGTTAAATTGTTCCTTTACTGGCATGTAATGTGTAAATCTCTCTTGCAGAGGAACTCATTCGCAGTGGAGTCATCTTGGATTGTGCCTTGCCCTTAGTCAAGACTCCAGTAGAAGGATCTTCAGGCGTTGCAAGCCCTTTATCAATTTACTTATCCATTTTCCCTTTAAATGCTTTCTTTAATTTATCCCAAGTATTACGTAACATTTCCTTATGAAGTAGAGCCTTCAGCTCCTAAATTCTCCCCTTTTTCTTATTTTTTTTACGATTTCCCTTTACGCAAGTCAGAACTCCAAGGCCAATTAAATAAAGCTTCCGTTGCCGACCTGTAAAAATACCATAAACTCAGGGAAATACGTAAAAATGGCGACCTGGCCTTAGATCTGTTTTAGCAGTTGCATTTTCCCTGCTATCGTTGCTTCATTGCATTTGCAACTCACCAAATCAGCAATTAGGAAAGCTAAGCTGGGTGTGAGACAAATTCTGAACCTGTTACCAAGAGCACAGAGCAAGAGAGTTCACGTAAGTAATGTGTTTATCTTAACAAAAATTTTTTTTACAATCGTGACTGTTCCTAGGAATTAGGAATAGGTGTGCATGTATTCACTGAGAGAAGAGAACCGCCATATTAGATTCATTAATGCATGCCTTTCAGGATATGGTAGTTAGGAAATAACCAGTGGTAACCATTCTTTGCTTCGAGGGATAGTGCGAAATTCCTGTGTTAAAATCTTTGCCATATTTTTTTGCTTCGAGGAATAGTGCGAAAGAAATTCCTCTGTGTTAAATTTTACTTTGCATTTCAGATTAGCGAATTATTTACGCGTGAATAAATTCCCACGTGGGACAAGACAAAATCAGCTCGCATTGCTCGCTCTCAAAATAGCTAAAATTTAAACTAGGTGTTAGGAAATCGAAATTTTGAACTCCGCTTCTAGGGAAAATTACTAGCTCATTTTTACTGTTATCCTCTCGTCCCGGACTGTCTATAAATAGATGGGTCCATTCACACAGAATCTAAAAATAACTCCGGTGAATGTCAGGCGACCTTCACACCCCGCCCCCTGCCCGTGTGTGTACCCTCTTTTTCATTCATTCACGAGTAGTTTGTTGTCCCTATCAGGCCGCTCTCAGCAAAAAAAATTTTTAGGGTTTTGTTAGTAATTTCTAAGTCCTAAGGGACAAATCGTATTTCCAAGTCCTACGGGCAAACCAAATAAAATTCTATGTTGCACGAGGCGAGAATTTCTACACCAAATTCCAAGTCCTAAAAGACTCCTAAAAAAATTCTACGTCGCGAGAGGAGAGAATTTCTAATTCCTACAGGAAAACCAAATTCCAAGTCTTAAGAGACTAATAAAAATTCTACGTCACATGAGGCAAGAATTTCTAATTCCTGCGGGAAACCCAAAATCAAGTCTTTTTGAGACATTATATTAGTGTATTTCACACACATCTAAGCCCTTACGGGACTGATCATTCTAGTTCGTTAGAACAATGCTTTAATTTCACGCTACAGCTGGCCAAGTCCGAGTGTGACATAAAATCCAGTTACGTCTTCTAAGAAGCATATTAAAATTCGTTCGCCACGAGCAACCATGTCTTACTCAGACATATTAAACTTTAACAAAGCCTCCTCAGACTTACTGATCAATTGTCTTATTCAGACAGATCCATTCTCCTGCAGTCTGAACAATTGAGTGTTTCAGATTGCTGCAATTGAGTCCTTTCAGACAACCAGAGTCTTCTCAGACATATTTGATTCACTAGAGAGTCCAGTCCATATAACCATTATTTCAAGATGGCTAATACCAGAGCCCAACAAAATGAGGACTTCAAATTCTACATGTCCGCTGGAAAGGACATGGGACTATCAGGGCAAGCTCTGAGAGACTGGGTTCAAGAGAGAGTAGACAATGCCAAGGCAGAGAGAGAAAAAGAAAGAATCGCCAAGAGAAAAGAGAGGAGTTAGAACGTCAAGAACTAGAGAGAGAGAATGTGAAGAGAGAGAGAGAGAGAAAGAATTGCCCAAGAGAGAAGAGAGGAGCTACAACGGGATGAGCGAGAATGACAGCGCCCATGAGCTCCAAATGTTAGAACGACAGAACGCCACTCCCCCTCCTGCGGCGGGAATGAGTGCCCTCGGTCAAGCTCACTCGTTCATGCCAAAATGGATAGAGTCAGAACCTGCAGTATGGCTTGAAAGGGCCAAACAAGTCCTGGAGTGCTGCAACCTCTCCCCTTCGGCACTCTCCCTTGTTCTCACTAAATTCCTGGGAGGAAAGGCACTCGTTGCCTACCATGCCCTTTCGGCAGAGGATAGGGGAAACTAGGAAGCTGTACGACAAGCGGTTACTAAGGCGTACGAGATTACCCACGAGCGGCGGAGGAGACATTGGAGAGAGCAGCCAAGAGAAGCAGGCCAGACTTGGTCCGATTGGGCGTACCGTTCTGAGCGGGCGTTAGCCAAATGGCTCGAGTCCGAAGGAGCCACTAGCGCCGCCGAGGTACTCGAGAGATTTAAATTTGATCATTTCCTGTGCTACGCCCCTCCCGCCCTCGCCACTCACATAGTGGAAAAAGCCCCAGCAACACTCACTGAGTGTTGCCAGATACCAGACATGTGGGAGACTCACCACCCTCAGAAAGGATCCGTGGGGTGGAAGATAAATCCCCTGCCCCTCCTCGGAGGATCAAATTCCCCCAAGAACGGAAGTTCAGGCAAGCCCCTAACTTGCCATTATATTAAAAGGACGGGGCACTCAACTGAGCAGTGCCGAAGCAAGAAAACAGCACCTCATTTTCCCGGACAACCACCCAATAACTCTCCTGCGCCCTCCACAGGGGCAGCGTGGAAAGACTTTAGCCAAACCTTCTGCATGGCGTGCAAGGTTTATGGCCATTCTCCCTCATGGGTGAAATGCCCTAACAATAACAAATCAAATACTCCCGCCGTCGCCTTGGCCGTCCTAAATTCCAAGTCACTGGGCCCTCCTGCCAAAGGCCCCATATATGTGGGTCCTCCCAGAGGCAGCTACCCCGCACACCGAGTCAAGGCATTCGATGACTCTGGCGCACAAATCTCCCTCATACGAAGGGACAGAGTTCCCAATGGAGCTATCGTCAACAGACGAAAACTCGTCACGATCGAGGGAGTAAATCAATTTAAAATGATACTCCCTCATCAATCAAAAATTTGCAATCTTGCAGTAGCAAGCCATCTCCCCAGAGGCTATGACGTCATCCTGGGACAGGACTTTCAGTCCCCACAGAAATCACGACAATTTAGGGGTCCACATTCCCCAGCTCATTCCTCAGGCGCGAGCAATCCTCCCCCCCTTCTCCCTTAGTCAAGACTGGTGCCCCCTGGGTACCATGAGGACGTGCAGTCCCTACCAGTGCCACCTGAGTACAATTTACAGTGGCCCCCTCTATCAGTTCCCGATCCAATTCCAGTGCCTGGCCCTGCCTCACTGCCAGTGTCAGGGCCCCAATCTGATCTCCCTCCCGGAGATGACAAATCCCTACCAGTGCCACTTGCATGTACCGAACAGTGCCAAGCTCCGTCCATCCTGACCAACTAGCACAAGAAACCTCTGATAGTGCCTGACTCTGCCTTAGTACCAGCGCCAGAGCACAACCCTGATCTCCATTCAAGGTATCCAACTCAGGACCCCCTCTCTTCTCCCGGCCTGGCACCGCTACCAGGGTCAGTAAGAGAGACGGTTCCTCTCAACCACAGCGGGAGTTCACCTAAAGGTACGGCCTCGCAACCCATGCCTGAGCTAGTGATTGATACCTGCGAGTCTTTCACGCTGCCCTTGACCGCCTCCTCTCGGCCTCAGTCCGTCGCCGACGCAATCGCGAGTCAGGATTATGCCACCTCTCACTTGGCTGATGAACTACAAGACCTGTGATGGATCATGGTAGAACTAGCACTGAAAAGTCCTGCGTCAGCTGTCGCAGCAGCTGGCCCAGGTGGCACTTCATGCCGCCCTCCGTTCTCGCGCCCTCCGCTTCCCCGGCCGAAGACGACTGTCCAAGTAGAATTACCACAGGCGTGGGAATTTCTGGGTAGTTTCCAAAGAGCTCTAGAGCTCCCCTGGCACCTGTACCACCATTTCATCTTTCGAAGGTCTTGGCACCTCTAATCCAGAAGAGGATGTCAAGGCCCTCCACTATCTTCTTCCGTTCCTCTGGAACTTCTATCCCTTCTCATTCTCTATTAATCTTTTTCTTAAATTATCACCACAAGAGGCAATTAAATATGGGATACCATTCCCCTCAAAATACATAAATCATTGAGAATAACAGAGTGGGAAGTGGTATGCCCTTGCACCCCTACCTTGGCACAGGGCGTGCATGTCAGCTCTTCCTGAAGGAGTCGTGCCCTTTGGGTTTTTTTCCAGCCCTGGGGCTGAGAGATAGTCTGGACCGTAATTTTTAGGCGAAGGACGATAAATTCCCACATAACACAATAAATACCTTACTCTATTACCCTTGGCTTTTTTGCCAACATCATTTATTCTTTTATTTATTTTTCTGTTTTTAAATGAATCACGAGTCATAAACTCCTGCCCTTGTGATTTTAAATACCACCTTCATAAAATCCGAGAGGCATGTCCCGCCTTTAGTATGCGGTGGCTTTCAATCGTAACATCCTATACATTTTCCATATGTTATTTTCTTTTTTCCTTCCTTCTAAGAACTCTGTTTTGTCATAGACCCCTTGTCTTTTGTCTGCTTATCCCGTCATAACATTGAGTGAGTATCTATTTATAGCCTGTACTTGAGTTATGGGCAGTGAACCATAAAATTAACGTGGTTTAAAGTTAGCAAAATAAAACTCGCTAATACTCTCACTCGCCCACAACTGTCACAACCCCCAGTGTAAGTTGTCAGGCGTCAACTGTCGAAGTTGGCGATGCGTTGAACTATTAGCTAAGCAATTACCAATGCGAATTATGTATCATCATTGCAATATCACGTAAAGGGAATGTCATTTACAAAAATAAACGCTGTGTTATCAGTTACACCGCCTCTTCAAGGCATACTAGCCGTAAGCCTTATTTATTTAGAATTAAGGAACTTACGTGTAAATCAATTCTTACATTTTGTCTCCTGCCTCAAAATTATCTTGTCCTCGTAATCTTAAAGTAACGTATACCGTAAATTTGAAGAAATTAATGGGACATGTTAAAGTAGTTTAGTGTTAATATGTTGGAAGTATATAAAGTGAAGCCCCTTTCCATTTTTGTGTAGGGATAAAATAAAGTAAAAGCTTTTCCACTTCTTGTTGAGAGAAGAGTAAAGTAATGTAGCTGTGCCGACTTCTTGAATGTCAATATACAAGTGCCTCCCCCCCCAACACAATTTACCCTTTGTTTATCGAGAATAGTCACCACCGCATGGCCGATCGTATTTGACCTAGAAATCAGAGCAAGGTTATCAACATTTCGATCTGTCCTTTTTACCTGGAACAGATACTCAGATGACACGGATAAAAAAGGCAGGGAGAGGAGACTTAATGCCACTCCCTTAAGCAGCTTAGCCCAACTAAGCTGCTTAAAACAACCTTTCAAAAGGCAGATTAAGCTGTTGAATTGTCTTACCTTTGCAGGACCAGGGAAGAGGCAACCGAATCACAGACCACCTGGCGAATGACATCGTTTGCACACGGGCATGACGTGGCCAGAACCCTTAAAAGGAAGAGAAAGCAGTAGGCAGTATGCAGTTAGTAGTGTGAGGAGGAGGCATGCAGTAGTAGTCATAGGGGACAGCCATACATGTGGGTGAGCGGTACATTTGCTGAGACCTTTGTTCTCCCCTTGCCCAACTCCAGTCATCCTCGAGGGACAGCGTGCATCGTCAGTGATCGCCTCTCATAATTCTTCGCCAGAGACCCACTTCCCCTAAGGTAAGTTGGGAGTAAAGGCTTTTCAGTCATGATAGTTTGCCCTTTAGAAAGTTAGAAGTACCAGTATTTCACTTCTGTCCTTGTGCCAGTTTATCCAGTGCCATTTCCAATGTCCTGTGTTCAAGTGTAAAGTGGTCATTCATTCCTCGAGTCTTTGGCACCCTCAGGGCAAACTCGAGTCTTATTCTGTGTTAAATTGTTCCTTCACTGGCGTGTAATGTGTAAATCTCTCTTGCAGAGGGACCTATTCGCAGTGGACTCATCTTGGACTGTGCCTTGCCCTTAGTCAAGACTCAAGTAGAAGGATCTTCAGGTGTTGCAAGCCCTTTATCACTTTACTTATCCATTTTCCCTTCTAATGCTTTCTTTTGTAAATATAATTCTTTAATTTATCCCAAGTGTTTACACAACATTTCCTTATGAAGTAGAGCCTTCAGCTCCTAAATTCACCCCTTTTTCTTATTTTTTTTACGATTTCCCCTTACGCAAGTCAGAACTCCAAGGCCAATTAAATAAAGTTTCCGTTGCAGGCCTGTAAAAATACCATAAACCCAGGGAAATACGTAATATATATATATATATATATATATATATATATATATATATATATATATATATATATATATATATATATATATATATATATATATATATATATATATAAATATATATGTGTGTGTGTGTGTGTGTGTATGTATGTATGTACTGTATATACTGTATAATATACTATATATCAAAGTTATGACACGAAACAATAAGCACAAATACGTGTTTGTATGTAAGTCTCTTACAAATAATTTTGAATCTTAATTTTCACTTAATTGCAATTGTATCCTGAAATAAAAAAATATAATCACTAAGAAGTTTAGCACATGGAAATGTCTACAAAAAAAACTAAGCTACAGCACTTCATTAACAAGCTCGAATTTTTTTGAAGAGTTTCAGAAACTGGGTATTACGAACAACTCTTAGGAAATTATGTCGGAAATGTCACATGAAGAGGAAAGAATAAAGATGAGTCCAAGTTTTTTATTTGATAGAAACTACAGATTTAATTTGAATGTTATGTTTATCATTTTTATGTGCCCAGTCTAAGGGGAAATTACTTGTTTTATACTAATCTTCCTTTACATTTATGTAAGGTGATCATTCTTTTAGTCAACTACCAGAAGATAATTAAATGCTTAGTCTCAGGTCTTTTAACTCTGCTTTCAGAGCTTCAGATTTGTTGAAATATTTCTATCATGTCTGCACCCAGTGAATAATATAACCCTTATTATTATTTACGTACTAACTGTTCTTATTCTTTATGTTATACAATGCATATGAAATGTTCAATGTAAAATCTATCAATATGGGTGTTTAGATGACTATTTTAATTCTCTCTCTCTCTCTCTCTCTCTCTCTCTCTCTCTCTCTCTCTCTCTCTCTCTCTCTCTCTCTCTCCTTCTATTTCTCTTTATCTATCTATCTATCTATCTATCTATCTATCTATCTCTGTCTGCATATATATACACATAACTTTATATCTGTAATGGAAACATATATAATTATCAATAAAGAATGATATTAGTTTTTCTATGAATAACAATAATTCAGTATTTGCAGAAGACTCACTTTCCAGTTTCTGATTTCACAGCTTTGTGTAGTAAGACCATTTCTTCTGGGGTGTTCTGAAGGCAATTTCGATTCAGTTTCAGGCCTGATACAACTTTTTACCCAGGCTCAATAACCTCCTGGGGAGGAGGCACTCGAAGTGGTATATATTGCTGACCAATGGTCTCTTCACCTGGAAGGTTTTTGTGCCTCGGCTGGAATGCTGGAGGACTGAATCGTTCTGGATATAGAGTAGAATGATACTTCTGTAGGGGAAAAATCTCTCTAAAGTGGAATAATGGAAGGAAATATACAAAGTTTTGGAAAGTATATCCACGCTGGTGTTTCCCGGAAAGTTTCTGGTTAGCTGGTGTTTTGAGGATTGGAGGCTTAGAGCTGGAAACTCCCGGAAAACTGAATTTTTCTCGAATGTTTTGGCTTAGGCTTACTGTCAGATATAAGAGCTACAATACTCTAGGCTAAAAAAATGCAATATAATGAAATTTCATCAAATCATTTATGCTTGCGTTTCATTATGATTACAAATATTACTCACTGTAAAACCATTCTGTCACTTCAAAATTATATTTCTAATAATGCATTTGTTGCTGGTATCAAACTTTATACCTTAAACAAATGGATGATGATTTACATGAAAAAGACTTTTGTATGTTTAATTCGTTTAAGTGACAAAGACTGGACTCATTATAATTCAAATGGAACCATTAAAATGAAATTTAGTGATGCAGCAATAGTAAAAAAGGGGTCTTCAACTTTAATACATCAGATTTTTGGGAACCCTGTTAATTACCTTAGAGTGAAAATAATAATAATAATAATAATAATAATAATAATAATAATAATAATAATATAATAATAATAATAATAATAATAATATGTAATAACTTAATAACCAAAACCCGTGGCAAGTGGTTTTAGCTCATCGATAGACTGGTTAAGCAACATTAGGACTGGTCAGTTGTTGGATGGGTGACCGCTCTCCTCAGTGTTTTTTCCTTGGAAAAGGATCTTTACCACAAGCTGTAAATGAGTACCTATTCTGTTGGGGTAGGGTCCAGCTATGGGTTAAATAGCAAAATCCCAGCAGTGATGGAATGAAATGAAAGAATAAACGACAACGACGTAAATGGAACCTCTGGCAACAGAGGAGCTTCGTCCAACAGCCAGGAATACAGCCCAATCGATGAGGAGACGGTCAGGTACTTGGAGGTCGTCATCCAGCAACTGACCATCACAACGACGGTAAACAGCAACCAGAGACTGGAGCTACAGAGGCAAAGCAGAAGAAGAAATGGACAAGAGAAGAAAATAAGGAAATATGGAGATGATACATCAGAAGCACCCCAACAGAAAGATGATACAGAAGAAGACTAGTCAACATCTGGAATGAGAGAAATAACACCCCTCAAACAGAACAGAGGCTGGCAGACCAAGTAAGGAACATAAAGAAAAACAGAAAGAGAGGAACTGGAAAGAGAAATAATACCCAGCAATGATAGGGCAAGAAGACGAACTAAGAGACAATGACAGAAAACGACAGGAATGATGAGCTACCAAACAACGACACACGGTGAAACACCAACATGTAACACAGAGGTCGAATGGTGGAAAAGATCAGACAATGGATGAAGCCAGACCAAGAAAGAACAAAGATCCCCTCCATGAAAGTGCAACACAGAGAAACTAAGTTAATGAAATAATGAGACTAATACACACCACCAGTATCACAGACAAATAACCTGGCATATGCAGGAGCAAGAATAGTAGTAGAACTCATGGGGATACAAACACCAACACTACCATCACAACCAACCCAAATGAAACCAAAACAGCAACTGCCTTGGTAGAAAAGAGGCTAAGAAGAAAGAAAACAAGAGAGGAACTAAATGAGAAATATAAAGTACAGAAGATATAACACACAACAGAAGATATAAAGCAGACGCTTAAAGCCAAAGCACATAAGATCCAATGGTACATGAACAGGAATAGAGGATACCAACAGAACAACCTCTTTAGAACCAACCAGAAAAGACTATACAGCCATCTAAGAAGGGAGACAACCACCATGAAATTCCTGAAGCCGAAGCAAGTAAGAGACTCTGGGAAAACATATGGAGCAATCTGGTATCACGCAACAAAAATGAAAAATGGCTCCAGGAAGTCAGGTCAGAAGAAATGGGGATAATAAAACAAAGACAGACAGAAACACATTCAGACACCAACTAAAGAAAATGCCCAACTGGAAAGCCCAGGTACCGATGAGTTCCATGCACTCTGGTTCAAAAACTTCAAGGCCCCACACCCACAAATAGCAGAACAACTCCAGCAGCATGTGCCCAAATGGATGACCACACAGAGAACATCCTTAGCACAGAAAGACAAGAACAAGGGAAATATAGCAAGTAACTACAGTCCTATAACCTGCCTACCAATAGTGTGGAAGTAACTACAGTCCTATAACCTGCCTACCAATAATGTGGAAGTTACTAACAGGCGCCATCAGTGAAAGGCTATACAACTACCTAGAGGATACAACAACAGAAAGGCTGCAGAAGGAAGTGTAGGGGCACAAAAGACCAGCTCATGATAGACAAAATGGCAATGAGAAGGAGAACCAACCTAAGCATGGCATGGATTTACTACAAGAAAGCCTCCGACATGATGCCACACACATGGCTAACAGAATGCCTGAAATTATATGGGGCAGAGGAAAATATCATCAACTTCCTCAAAAATACAATACACAACTGGAATACAGTACTTACAAGCTCTGCGATAAGACTAGCAGAAGTTAACATCAGGAGAGGGATCTTTCAAGGTGACTCATGGTCCCCACTACTCTTCGTAGTGACCATGATTCCCATGACAAAAGTACTGCAGAAGATGGATGCTGGGTACCAACTCAAGAAAGGAGGCAACAGAATTAACCATCTGATGTTCATGGATGACATCAAGCTGTGTGGTAAGAGGAAATAGATACCCTAAGCCAGACTGCAAGGATTGTATCTGTGGTCATCAGGATGGACTTTAGAACTGAAAAATGCATCTTGGTGAACATACAAAAAGGCAAAGTAACAAGGACTGAAGGGATAAAGCTACCAGACAGGAATAGCATCAAACACATAGACGAGTCAGGATACAAATACCTGGGAATAATAGAAGGAGAGGATATAAAACACCAAGAGATGAAGGACATGATCAGGAAAGAATATGTGCAGGAACTTAAAGGAGGAAACATGATGAAAGCCATAAACACTTGGCAGTACCAGTAATCAGATACAGCACAGGAGTAGTGGAGTGGACGAAGGCTGAACTCGCAGCATAGACCAGAAAACTAGGAAGCACATAACAATACACAAAGCACTACACCCTAGGAACCATATGCCAATACACAAAGCACTACACACAAGAGCAAATACAGACAGACTATATATAACACAAAAGGAAGGGGGGAGGGGGCTACTAAGCATAGAGGACTGCGTCAACATCGAGAGCAGAGCACTGGGGCAATATCTGAAAACCAGTGAAGGTGAGTGGCTAAGGAGTGCATGAGAAGAAGGACTGATAAAAGTAAACAAAGACCCAGAAATATACAGAGACAGGAGAATGAAAAACAGAACAGAGGAATGGTACAACAGGCCAATGCATGGACAGTACTTAAGACAGACTAAAGAACTGGCCGGTGATGAAACATGGCAATAGCTACAGAGGGGAGAACACAAGAAGGAAACAGGAGGAATGCTAACAGCGGCACAAGATCAGGCCCCAAGAACCACATATGTTCAAAGAACAATAGGTGGAAACAACATCTCACCCATATGAAGGAAGTGCAATATGAAAGACGAGACTATAAACCACATAGCATGTGAATGTCCAGCGCCAGGCACAGAACCAGTACAAAAGAGGCATAATTCATTAGCAAAAGTTCTCCACTTTGAGCCTGTGAAAACACCTCAGCCAGCTTCTTGCAGCAATAAGTGGCACGAACACTAACCTGAGGGATGATAGAAAACAATAGGCAAAGACCCTCTGGGACTATGAACAGAATAGATAGGTGATATGTGCCAATAGATCATAAGTGACGTTGATTGACAAAAATCAAGAAGAAAGTATCACTCATTGATGTCGCAACCATGGGACATTAGAGTAGATGAGAAAGAAAAAGAAAAAAGTTGTAAGCATCAAGGATATGGGATATGCCAGTGGGAATTGTACCCATAATCATAGAAACACTAGGCACGATCCCAAGATCCCTGAAAAGGAATCTGGAAAAACTAGATGCCGAAGTAGCTAGAAACAGCTCACATAGTGAGAAAAGTGATGGACCCCTAAGAAGGCAGGATGCAACCCGGAACCCAACACTATAAAAACCACCCAGTCGAATGACTGTGATAAAAAAAAAAATAAAAAAAAAAATAAAAAAAAATAATAATGATATCAAATATAATAAATAATAATATTATGGCTAATATTCGCTTCAAGTGCAACATTATATTAAGTGATTCTTAATACTCTATTTCATCTGAGTCGCATTTGTGCTACTACTCTCTTATCTTGGCTTGTTCTTTCATTTGTCTTTTCATTCACCTTTTCATTCATCTTTTTTTCCGCTGAGTCCACCTCCCGGAACGATAGGAACTTTGCAAGAAATTTAATTAAACTTTTAACATTTCTTCTCTTACAAATGAAAAGAGCGAATTGGAACGAGTGATTGGGCTGGCCATGGGAGACAGGTGAAAAGAAATCAAAGGATTGGGAATAAGACATAAACTGATAGAGAAAGAGGTACAGATGTAAATGAAAAGTGAAAGGAGAGAGAGAGAGAGAGAGAGAGAGAGAGAGAGAGAGAGAGAGAGAGAGAGAGAGAGAGAGAGAGAGAGATGTACTGAGTCGAGGAAAAGTTTTGTGAAATGGATTTATATGGGTAAAAACCAGGCAAGAATTAAAATAGTTTATAATAAATTTCATTGGTTTCAGTGTAATCAATACACACACACACACACACAAACACACACACACATACACACACACACACACACACACACACACACACACACACACATATATATATATATATATATATATATATATATATATATACATACATACATATTGAGTTATATACATACACACACATACATACATACATACATATATAGATATATATATATATATATATATATATATATATATATATATATATATATATATATAGTATATATATATATATATATGTGTGTGTGTGTGTGTGTGTGTGTGTGTGTGTGTGTGTAATGTCACGTTCAAATTGCTGTGAGGATATAAAGATAGCTCGCAATATGACCTTTGATACGTACACCTGACTGACGCAGGCTGCACTCCAGTGAACAGAAACAAGAAGTGAAAAAATACTCAACATTTTACTAACAGTTGCTGACTGAAAGATAAACATCATTAGTCCACTAAATAGCATAATTTACTAAAAGCAATCAGAAGATGAAATATGTACAGGAGCTAACAATGGAACGTTACTCAAATCACAAATACTAAAGAAAAGTGCCTCATACTGCAATCTTTAAACGCTTGGCCTTTCGTAGGCTAACAAGCAATATGTATAAGGGAGGATCAAAAGAGTGCACAGGAAGTGGTATGGCACCTGGGTATGCAGAAAGGTGGCACCATTGATCTACAGTTGATAACACACAACAGGTACTCGAAAACAACGAATCTGCAAGAACAAGAAAGTTAAAAACATATGAATGGGCAATTTACGTGGCAAATTTTAAGTACTGGCAAAATTACTGTTCAAAGTACAAATAAGCACTAAATTATATCACCATTGATCACAATCTCCACCACAATCAAAATCACAGCACTCTCTGAGGGAGAGTAAAAGGGTATGGTTATGGGAATTAAGAGAACAGGCATAAAACAGGTCGGGTAAAGTTAGGTGAGGCCGATAAACAACTTACAATCACATTACTTAGTCCGTGGACAAGACATGAGGTTTTGTAGAGCCAGGTTTCTGCAGTAAGGCATCAGCAGAGGTGTTGTCACTAAAGTTCCCCACCATAGAGAAAGTAAGTCGAAGTATAGGGGTGCTGGTGGGCTAGCAAGACATCAGTGCGCAGAGGGTAGTAGCTGGGTATGACAGTCTTCAGCATAGCAGCGTAAGGAGTACATCAAGTAGGACTCGAGCATAGTCTATTGGTGACTTCTGGACAGAGGGACATCGTCAGGTAAATCAGCAGAGTGACGTCGTGGGGAAGGCTAGCACAGGGTCTACTAGCAGAGGGACGTCCAGCAGCGTTAAGTCGGGAGATTAGACTAGCAGAGTGGCATTCTAGCAGTGTGACAGCATAAGAGTGACTAGAAGAGGGTCACCCAGCAGAGTGGCGTCCGAGAGGTAACTAGCAGAGTGGGTGCCAGAAGGGTGACGTCGTAAGAGTAACTAGAAAAGAATGGCCCGTCAGAGCCAGTATTTATACCACAGCCGGCACCAAAGGTGGCTGTGTTTTGACACTTGTGACAGCTGCTTCTCAATAGGGTCCTCCATTGTTCTCTTCGTGGGGAATGTTGTTAATCCGGCCAAATGCCTAGAAAGGTCGTTGAAAGGCGACCAGATAAAGGTTTGAGAGGAAGGGGTGGCAATGGGGTGACAATTGGAAGGGAGAGTCGAGGGTTAGTAGGCACAGATGCAGGTGTTAGTAGGCAGAGATACAGCTGCTGGTCAGGTCAAGACATTGACCGTTGATGGCAGCAAAGGTAGTTGAAATGAACGAAACCTCAGCGAAATGCAAAGGGACACATTGACTGGGAAACTGAGAACAATAGTAAAATGGAGGGAACTCTCAAAGGGTCGCAGATAATCGCAAGCAGCTGCTGACACTGTCACCTCGAGCAAGGATTTACTAGGGTCAGGTCAGAGTTAGAGATAACTTAGGGTACGATTATAATTCATTCTCATTAGACACCTGGATTGGCTTAACTCGAGGAGGGAAGGCGCGGAACGCTTGTGGGAAAGCTTCGAAACAACTTAGTACTGCTTTCAAAATGTAGGCTACTGCTCAAACCACTGGGTAACAAGAGAAAGGAAAGTGCATTTTCATGATTTATTGTGAAAAAATTTCACACTTCTCGGTTACATTATCAAGGATAAAAAAAATGTGAACACCATATTAATTATAATAATTTTTAGAATATTTTGACAACAAATTTAAATATATTATATTAACATCCATGGTAAAAGTAAAATATAACAGAATAGTGAAACTGTAAAATCCATAATAAAATACAAAGAGATATAAGAAAAAAAAAAATGTAAAAAAACATAAAAAATATGTAAAAAAGACGTAAAATAATTTTGATATTACTGATTACATCAATACAGTTTAAAGTGAAACAAAAAAAATAGTAAAAACCAGCAACAAAAAAAAAATAGTAAAGATCCCAATAAAATTAATACAGCTAAAAGAAGAAAAATAAAAACACTAGAGAGTAAAAGACCCACCTAGCATGCTGCTTCAAATAGTAACTAAATCCAGAAGAACCTTTAGGGACCCAGAAACGAAAGACGAAGTGTAACAGATTACGTAATGCACAAGCGGATGGAGGAATTCTGACAGTTTAACGTCGGAACCATCTTTTTTATCATTATGGACTCCAAGACGTGACGTTCGTTTTCATTTTGTGCATGTCAAATAATTGGGAAATCTTTGGCCTCTATGTGTATTTTACAGATCTTTGAATGAATCCGAATATTTGATTGTTCTGGACTGGACAGGCTACTCCCTGTCATGAAACTTACTTCTCTATGAGAGTCCAAGCGCACTTAGGTGCCTCGACTACATCTAGGGCAAATATATTTATACACAACGTAGGATATAAACATCGGACTAAGCTTGTCTTTGTATCTGAACAGAGAACCAATGGTGACCAGGTTCTTAGGAATCAACTGGCTTTTTCCTGAAACTGTCATCATGTAGAAAAGGAAAACTCGCATACAGTTTTAGTTTGGGTACAGTGCTGATAGAGACAGGAGGTACCATTTTCCGGTAGAGTATTTTATTCAAGTAACTGAGAAAGAGTTCTTCATCCTTGAAAATGCAACCGAGAAGTGTTGTGAAATGTTGGCACAATAAATCATGAAAATGCACTGTGCTTTCCTCGTTACCCAGTACATACATACATACATTATATATATATATATATATATATATATATATATATATATATATATATATATATATATATATATATATATATATATGATACTCCCTACAGTTCAATTGAGAGTCACAAGACCTCATCAATAAAAAATTTGCAATCTTGCAGTAGCAAGCCATCTCCCCGGAGGCTATGACGTCATCCTGGGACAGGACTTTCCGTCCCCACAGAAATCACGACAATCCAGGGGTCCACATGCCCCAACTCATTCCTCGGGTGCGAGTAATCGCCCCGCTTCTCCCTCAGTCAAGACTGGCGCCCCCAGGGTACCAGGAGGACGGTTGTCGATCCAATTCCAGTGCTCAGCCCTGCCTCAGTGCCAGTGCCAGGGCCCCAATCAGATCTCCCTCCCGGAGATGCCAAATGCCTGCCAGTGCCACTTGCATGCACCGAGCAGTGCCAAGCTCCATCCGTCTTGACTGACGAGCACAAGAAACCTCTGATAGTGCCTGACTCTGCCTTAGTGCCAGTGCCAGAGCACAACCCCGATCTCCATTCAAGGGATCCAACTCAGGACCCCCTCTTTCCCCTGGCACCGCTACCAGCGTCGGTAAGAGTGACGGTTCCTCTCGACCACAGCCTCGCAACCCGTGCCTGAGCTGGTCATTGATACCTGCGAGTCGTCCACGCCCCCGCCGACTGTTACTGCTTTCTCGCCGCCCGCCGCATATACCCTTGCGAGCCAGGATTCTGCCACATCTCACTTGGCCGATGAACTACAAGAGCTGTGATGGATCATGGTAGAACCAGCATGGAAAACTCCTGCGTCAGCTGTCACAGCAGCTGGCCTAGGTGGCACTCTATGCCGCCCTCCTGTCTCAGGCCCTCCGCTTCCCTGGCCGAGGACGACTGTCCCAGTAGGAAAGGTTCGCGGCGGAATTACCATGGGCATGGGAATTTCCGGGTAGTTTCCAAAGAGCTCTAGAGCTCCCATGGCACCTGTGCCACCATTTCATCTTTCAAAGGTTTTGGCACCTCTAATCCAGAAGAGAATGTCAAGGCACTCCACTATCTTCTTCCGTTCCTCTGGAACTTCTATCCCTTATCATTTTCTATTAATCTTTTTCTTAAATTATCCCCACAAGAGGCAATTAAATACGGGATACCATTCCCCCTCAAAATGTATAAATCATTGAGAATAACAGAGTGAGAAGTGGCAGGTCCTTGCGCCCCTACCTTGGCACAGGGCATGTGTGTCAGCTCTTCCTGAAAGAGTCTCTCCCTTTGGGTTCCCTTTTCTTGCCCTGGGGCTGAGAGACAGTCCGGGCCATAATTTATAGGCAAAGGACGATACATTTCCGCATAACACAATAAATACCTCACTCTGTTTCCTTAGCTCTTCTGCCAATATCATTTACTCTTTTAGTTATTTATTTATCTTTCTCTTTTAATGAATCACGAGTCATAGACTCTTGCCCTTGTGATTTTAAATGCCCCTTTCGTAAAAATCCGAGAGACGTGTTCCGCCTTTCGTATGCAGTCACGTTTTCATTCATAACATCCTGTTAATTTTCCTTTTGTTATCATTATTTTTTTCCCCTTTCCTTCTAAGAACTCTGTTTGTCCCAGACCCCTCGTCTTTTGTCTGCTCATCCCGTCATATCATTGAGCGAGTATCTATTTATAGCCCGTACTCGAGGAGGCATGGGCAGTAGCGTGGTTTAAAGTTAGTGAATTAAAACTCGTGAATACTCTCGCTCGCCCACCACTGTCAAAATCACATGTAAGGGTCAGCCGTCAGCTGTCAAGTTGGCAAATTATGTATCATCATTACAATATCACATAAAGGGGATGTCATTTACAAAAATAAAAGCTGTTTTATCATTTACACAGCCTCTTCAAGGCATACTGTACTAACCGCATGCCTTGTTGATTTAGAATTAAGGAACTTCTATGTAAATTAATTCTTAAATTTTGTCTCCTGCCTCAAAATTATCTTGTCCTCGTAATCTTAAAGTAAAGTATACCGTAAATTTGAAGAAATTAATGGGCCATGTTAAAGTATTTAATATTAATGTTATGGAAGTATTTTCCATTTTTGTGTGGGGATAGAGTAAAGTAGAAGCTTTTCCATTTCTTGCTGGGAGGAGAGTAAAGTAAACCAGCTGTGCCGACTTCTTGGATATCAACATACAAGCCTGAATGAAGGATCGTATGTTATGTTCCATGGGGAGCTATTATAATCAACAAGAAGTCATGCAAAACGCGCCTCCCCCCCCACCCCCACCTAATTTGCCCTTTGTTTATTGAGAACCGCATGGCCGATCATATTTGACCTAGAAATCAGAGCCCGGTTATCAACATTCCGATCTGTCCTTCCTTTTACCTGGAACAGATATTGAGATGACACGGATAAAAAAGGGCAAAGAGAGGAGACTTACTGCCACTCCCTTTTAAGAAGCTTAGCCCAACTAAACTTCTTAAATGGACTTTCTAAAGGCAAATTAAGCTGCCTGAATTGTCTTACCTCCGCAGGAAACCTTGGAAGAGGCTGAACACCTGGCGGATGACACACCACAGCATGACGCAGCCGGATCCCTTATAAGGGAAAGACAGCATCAGAAGCACGCAGTTAGTTAGTTGTGGGAGCAGAAGCCATGTAGTAACCGTCCTTGAGGGACAACCACAAACGCGGGTGAGCAGTAACTTTGCTGGGACAGGCTCAGCCTGCAACGTCGGTGATAGTTCCTCGTCCTTCTTCATCAGAGACCCGCTTCCCCTAAGGTAAAGTGCGAGCGAAGACTTTTCAGTCACGATAGTTTGCCCTTTAGAAAGTTTGGAGTACCAGCATTTCACTTCTGTCCTTGTGCCAGTTTATCCAGTACAATTTACAATGTCCTGTGTTCAAGTGTAAAGTGGTCATTCATTCCTCGAGTCTTTGGCACCCTCAGTGCAAACTCGAGTCATATTCGGTGTTATATTGTTCCTTTACTGGTGTGTAATGTGTAAATCTCTCTTGCAGAGGGACCTATTCGCAGTGGACTCATCTTGGCCTGTGCCTTGCTTTTAGTCAAGACTCCAGTAGAAGGATCTTCAGGCATTGCAAGCCCTTTATCAATTTACTCTTCCATTTTCCCTTCAAATGCTTTCTTTTGTAAATATAATTCTTTAATTTATCTCCAGTGTTTACATAACATTTCCATATGAAGTAGAGGCTTCAGCTCCTAAATTCTCCCCTTTTTCTTATATTTTTACGATTTCCCTTTACGCAAGCCAGAACTCCAAGGCAAATTAAATAAAGTTTCCGTTGCCGGCCTATAAAATACCATAAACCCAGAGAAATAAGAAAAAAAAAAAATATATATATATATATATATATATATATATATATATATATATATATATATATATATATATATATATATATATATATATATATATATATATACAGTATACCTTTATCATGAAAAATATTCTTGCTGTTTAAAGTTTTAATCAAAGTACTACCACACATGGAAGTGTGGGAATTAAATTTATATCTCTATATTGCTTTCAATTACCTGAACAGCCTTCCAATATATGTACAATAACAATTATTCACTTTCATTCATTTGTTAGACCCTTTTCCATCATGAACACAAAGCACTTTCTATCTGAACTCTTTTGTACAGAAGATATCATCCTAATATAAGGTAATTTTGTATTGTTAAATTTATATAAAAATCATATTAGGTACACATTTTCATATTAAAATACCAACAGAAACACAAAAAGCTTTCACTGATTTTGCAATGTATTTTATTTGTGAAAGCAAATTGCTGGGGAAAATGCTTGAAACAAGGAAAGAAATAAATAAATATATTGCTTTTCTAAAAGCAACTATTAGAAAGAAAAAAAGCTTTCACTGATTTTGTCCTGTGTCTTATTTGTGGAAGTAAATTACTTTAGAAAGTACGTGATACAAGGAAAGCAAATAAACACATTGTTTTTCAAAGTGAGTGGGAAAACTCAATTAACATTATTTAGGAAGACAAACGTAAACAAAAAAAGACCTTAAATTCTACTTACAGAAGAGAGAAAATAGCCTAACATCCAGCGAGCCACGGGAAAGTAATTTTTAATCCAGTCGCGCCAGAGCTTGAAAAGGGTAAAAAAAAAAAAACACACACACACACACACACAAAAGAAAACAAATAGCTCTCCATTCTTTTATTGTCTATTGTTTATCAGCTAAGCTTTTGCTAAACTGGGCTCGGATAAAAGATTGTGAAGTTTGTTAAATTGGCTGAAACTTGTCCTTCCTTTGTATTCTTTTGTATTCTTTGTAAAAGGGAAAAACGGATTTATGTACGATACAGGAAGTTCATAGCCACGTAAAATTTACAATAAAGATTTTCCTTTCTCTTCTTAGTGGAAAGAAAAATTGGGATTTATACAAAACAGGAAAAATTTTAATTATCGCAAAGGATCTTGTACCTATGACTTGCTTCGCTAACACTACGTTCACTAAACTACAGAAAGAGTATAAAGAGTAAACGTGATTTGTATGCATGCATGTATATATATATATATATATATATATATATATATATATATATATATATATATATATATATATATATATATATATATATATATATATATATATATATATATATATATATATATATATATATATATATATATATATATATATATATATATATATATATATATATATATATAAATATATATATATATATATATATATATATATATATATATATATATATATATATATATATATATATATATATATATATATATATATATATATATATATATATATATATATATATATATATATATAAATATATATATATATATATATATATATATATATATATATATATATATATATATATATATATATATATATATATATATATATATATATATATACAAGACTGACAAGCATATAATTACTCAAACATCTTTTCACTAGACGATGAAAATATCACAAAGGTATTTTGAAAATTCTCAAATTCTCTTCAGTTTTTGTAAAGATATACCACTAAACCACAAAAAAACCCTAAATTTCCGAAACCGTGGGTGTGAGGACCCAAATTAAACGTTATTGGGCCCATGAGAGTCAGCCAGGAGAAATACTTCAATGGATTAAACTGCCCGGAATCGCTTCTCGCGGACTGACATTTAATTAAAAACATGTTTTGGAAGATGAGACGAAAGGCCAGAGAACGTACGTACGGGTCGGTAATTATAGTTTCTTTTTTTCATATTTAAACTTTAATATTTATTTCGGTATGGTTGCCTGTGTAAATGGGTACACATATACAGTATAAGTATGCATGTATGCAGTACCAAACACCAACCCTACATTGCACAAAATTAACTAGAAAGGTATAAAAAGTACGTACCCATTTACAGGCAACCATACCTGAAAAAATGCATATAGGGAAGTTATATATATATATATATATATATATATATATATATATATATATATATATATATATATATATATATATATATATATATATATATATATATATAATATATATATGCTTAAAAAAATCACAGTAGATGCACGTGACTTCAGTGTATAAACGAATCCCACAGGAAAAAGACAGGCAGAAGTTCAGTATTAAGCGCTTTCACGTTTATTGATGCATCGTCGGGGCACGGATGAGACACAAATATAAAGAAGGTTACAAAGTAAACAAAAAGAACAAGAATACCAGATGGTCGGTTGTCAAAGGGTAATAAACAGAAAGTTAATCCAGGATAATCCGGGATCGAGTTGTCACAAACTGAACCTAACACCAAACAAAAAGAAATACTAAAGTTTAGGCTTACAAAATCCAAAAACATGTATAACCTTGAATACCAGATGGCTAATTGCCAGGGGTTAAAAAGAAAAGGTTAATCCACGGCAAATCCGGGATCACGCGGTCACAAACTAATCCAAATACTCGTATATACTTAACCATAAGGAAAACGGAATCTTACCCATTCAAATTGCAGAAATATGTATAAAAATTAATATCAATTTTGCTTATATTTATCAACAACTCTTTTAATTACTAAAGCATCAAGTTTAAATAAACCAAGACTTAAATTTAGAACACTTTCATTATTTGATTTAATAAAACAAGATTCGGTGATATTCCTTTTAACTGTGTCATTGCACGGGACTAAAGGTCTTACTTTACTCCAGTTAATAGGATGATATAAATCTCATATGTACAAATAATGCATTCGATAGTTGGCCAGTTCTCACAGAATATTGGTGCTGTTTGATTCGTTGTGAATGTGGTTTTTCAGTTTGTCCATAATATATTTTATCACATTTTTTACAAGGAATTTCATAGATGCAGCCAGAAACATGTTTAGGAGAAATTTTTATCACTAAACTTTTAACATTAAAATTACTGAAAACAACATATATGTTGAAAAGCTTTAAAATTCTAGGAATTTGTAAAAACCTTTCATCTTACGGTAATTTCAGAATATTATGCTTGCTGAATTCAAATTTTGACCCGAAAAGTTATATGGTTTAGGTATGTAGGTGACATTTTTGTATCTGCCAGTTCGAAAAAATCTCAGGAATTTCTCGTTAAGCTAAATAATTTAGTCCCTTCTATAAAATTTACCGTAGAGGAAGAAAGAAATTGAAATTTAATTTTTCTTGATGTAACTGTCCATAGACATGATAGAAATTTCACCTTTTCAGTCTTTCGAAAATCAACTATCATTGCCTCTTTTGTTCATTATTATTCCAATCACCATCAGAATGTTAAATTCTGTTTCCTCTGGAATGTTCTTAAGGGCTTTACGTGTTTGTAGCCCGCAGTTCATTGATGCTGAGATCAAAACTATTATGATATGCTTTGAAACTTAAATACCCAAGGACCTTTGTAGATGTAGCATGGAAAAGAGCCAGGAAACATTTATTTAACTAATAACAAACTTGAATTCAGCAAGCATAATATTCTCAAATACCGTATGATGAAAGGTTTTACAAATTCCTAGAATTTTAAAAGCTTTTCAACATATAAATGTTGTTTTCAGTAATTTTTAATGTTAAGAGTTTAGTGATAAAAAATTCTCTAAAAGATGTTTCTGGCTGCATCTATGAAATTCCTTGCAGAAAATGTGATCAAATATGTTATGGACAAACTGGAAAACCACTTTCACAAGAATCAAACAACATCAATATTCTGTGAGAACTGGCAAATATCGAATGCATTATTCGTACATATGAAGATTTAGATCATCCTATTAACTGGAGTAACATAGACCTTTAGTCCCGTGCAATGACACAATTATAAGGAATATCATCGAATCTTGTTTTATTAAGTCAAATAATGAAAGTGTTGTAAATTTAAGTCTTGGTTTATTTAAACTTGATGCTTTAATAATTAAAAAAGTTGTTGATAAATATAAGCAAAATT
>NC_089771.1:13200383-13205383 GCF_040412425.1 Macrobrachium rosenbergii
GTTTACAAAAGTGGCAGCACCACACGCATGGCTGTCCAAAAACGGTCCTGGAGTCACAAGGAGCCTGCAGCCGGAGGATACAGCACACTGACACGCGTCAGTTTATATCCTTACCGGCTATCAACACAGAATCAGGCGTTTTCACGACTCTGGAGGTTAGGAGGACGAAGGCACACAGGACGAGGGGTAAGACAGGATGTCCTTCCAAGGGCAACAGGCGAGTCCAAGGATGCGAAGGCGAGCAGTAGATACCGGGGAGCACAGGCAGTGCCCTCCAGAACGCACGAGAAGGGCGTCCGACCGCAGCAAAGGAGATGCCCCTCAGCAAGCAGCTGCAACAACGTCTCCAGGCAACGTCCTCCGAAGTACAGAGAAAAAGGGGGGGCCTGAATGCAGCAAAGCGTTCAGGCTGGATAAAATCTCCGGAACATCTCCAGCGTATGGATGCCCTGCAGGAATAAGTTCAGCAAAACCTCAACGATAAGGAGCCGAATACACACTGCCTGCATCCTCAGCCAATGGTCCCAACGAAACGTGAGGCAACGAATGGGAATCACCAAACAAGCATTCAGCCAAATAAATACAGGAAAAGAGAGAGAAAAAAAATTTTTCATGGGCGAGGTACCACTTAAATAGCAACAACCTTCTGTGGAAGCGAGAAAAAACCTTAACCAGCTTTTCGCGTGGCACAAAAAGAAAATTAAATTGAGATCAACTGAAAGTAATTTACTTTAAAAAGCCACGAATAAAAATTAAGGAAATTATTACACATTATATATGAAGATAAAAGGCCCACAAAAACACTATTTATACTTTGCAACCATATATTTCGGACACTTCTGTGCCTTTTTGTCCGAAATATAGGGTTGCAACACATAAATAGCGTTTTTATGGGCCTTATCTTTCATTTTATACTGTTATGTTACAGTAAATATACATACACACACACACACATACACATATATATAATATATATATATATATATATATATATATATATATATATATATATATATATATATATATATATATATATATATATATATATATATATATATATATATATATATATATATATATATATATAAATATATATATATATATATATATATATATATATATATATATATATATATATATATATATATATATATATATATATATATATATACTATATATATACAATATATTTAATATTCAAAAGTACTATACCATATATATATATCATTTATATATATATATATATCATTCATTCATTTATAATATCAACCTATTCATATGGCAAAGAAGAAAAAACACAACAGGGGGCTCACTGACTTCAAACAATTCAAGGAATATGTTCATTTAAAAGGAGTTGCAGAAGATAATAGAAATAAAGAGGTCAGTTATGAGAAAAGGAAACAAACAAATAAATAAATAAATAAATATATATATATATATATATATATATATATATATATATATATATATATATATATATAAATGTAGAAACGAATGATTAATATATTTTTATTTGAAGCTTTACTCAATCCACCTAGTTCACAAAAAAACCAGTTGCAGTTACAGAACGAGATACACGTCTATGTGAATCCGACTGTGAATGCTTTTGGAAATAATCTACACACAAATCAGCACCAAAATCTGTCAAAATCAAGACTTTAAATGCGAAAGGTTTATCCAGTGAATCGTGAATGGTAACGCGTCAGTTTCAAAGGGGCGAGAAAGAAAAATCTTGGTGTTTTTTTTTTTTTTTTGAGGGAAAATTAGGTAAAGGATACAGTATCAAAGGAATATTGCATTTGTTTGTCTATGAAAAATAGAAATTCTTTATACTAACTAATAGACATAACTTCAAAAGTGGTTGGTTGGTGGTTGTTACAAAAAGAAAAAGTATTCAGTTAAATACCTTATATATATATATATATATATATATATATATATATATATATATATATATATATATATATGCAATATATATAGGCTATATATATATATATATATGTACACATATGTATATGTATATATATATATATATATATCAATATATATATATATATATATATATATATATATATATATATATACATATACATATGTATGTAATGTGTATATATATATATATATATATATATAAATAATATATATATATATATATATATATATATATATATATATATATATATATATAATATACAACCTTCTGTAAGCGACAACCGCTGCCCAGGAAAACTCTGAATGGCAGCTGATAAAACTCTCTCTCTCTCTCTCTCTCTCTCTCTCTTCTCTCTCTCTCTCTCTCTCTCTCTCTCTCACTTTCTCTTTCTCCTATTAACCCTTAACACCCTCAAAACTCTCTCTCTCTCTCTCTCTCTCTCTCTCTCTCTCTCTCTCACACACTTTCCCTCTTTCTCCTCTCTTAACACCTCTCTACTCTCTCTCTCTCACTTTCTCCTTCAAGCTATTTCTCTCTCTAGATCATAATATATTAGCGAAAAAAATTAGAAAACATAACATTGTTGACAAAGTAGGAAGATGGATAAAAGAATTTTTGCAAATATAGAAAACAGATAGTGATTGCAAACGATGAGAAATCGGATGAATTACGGTAATATCCGGTGTACCACAGGGTACGGTGTTAGCTGCATTGCTGTTTGTGATTATGATTGCAGACATAGACAGTAATGTTAAGGACTCAGTAGTAGAAGTTTTGCAGATGACACAGAATAAGTAGAGAAATTGCTTGTGATGAAGATAGGAACTCGCTACAACAGACCTAAACAAAATATATAAATGCAGAGATAAATAGATATATATATTGCTCTGATAAATCTGAATCAATGAACTATGGTGATAAAGTAGGAATGCTATATATATAAAGGACCTTTAATGAGACAATCACAAACTAGTTAAAGACCTGGTGTGATGTTGAATAGGAATATGTTATGCAATGATCATATAGCAATTCTATTGGCAAAATGCAAAGCAAAAGAATGTTGTTCCGGCACTTCCAAAACAAGAAAAGCTGAAACATGATTAGACTTTAAATGCAATACGTACGTAGTCCAGTGAATATTGCAAATATAATATGGTACCCACACTTCAAAGGATATTGCACAAATAGAGAGTGTACAAAAGGTCATTTACAGCTAGAATAGAAGAAGTTAAGGACCTTGACTACTGGGAAAGACTACAATTCTTAAATTTATATAGTCTTGAAAGGAGAAATTCTTCAACTACATGGTAATTCAAGCATGGAAACAGATAGAAGGAATTGGTGAAAAACATCATGGAACTAAAATTATCAAAAAGAGCAAGCAGAGGTAGATTAATAGTGCCAAAAACTATACCAGGAAAATTAAGGAAAGCACACAGGACATTAATCCACCACGCACCAGCATCGATAATGCAGCGTCTATTCAATGCGCTACCAGCTCATCTGAGGAACATAACAGGAGTGAGCGTAGATGTGTTTAAATAAGCTCGACAAATATCTAAGATGCATCCCAGACCATCAAGACTGGAAGATGCAAAATATACCGGAAGATGCGTTAGCAACTCTCTGGTAGACATCAAATGTGCCTCACTGAGGACCTGGGGCAACTCTCTCTAATTGTAAGGTCTGTAAGGTAAGGTCTCTCTCTTCTTTCTCTACAACCCTTCCTGATTCTTTCCCTCTTTCTTTTCCATAACACCCCCTCTACTCTTCCTCTCATTTCCTCTCCCTCTCACTCAGTATTCTTTTCCAGATAGTAAGTCATATGTAGTATACCGAAGTTAGGTATGATAAATTTTGTAAAGTTACTAAGTCTACGGGAATAACCAGCCTGGTTTCACTGGAAGAACCAACCCGTTTCAAGGAAGCCCTTCCACTCCCACCTCTTTGGTGCCCTTTGGTGCTAGTGATGTCTTACCCCCCACAGTTTTCTTTTCGAGATAGTACGTCATATGTATGCAAAGTTTGATTGAAATTGCTCAATGCGTTTCAGAGTGTATGTGGAACACATACATACACACACATACATACATCCTTATATATTTATATACATACATATATATATATATATATATATATATATATATATATATATATATATATATATATATATATATATATATATATGTCTATATATGTATCGCATACAACACATTTAATTTTCTTTATTACAGGTATAATAAGATTAATAAATTTTCTAATTTGTATTCACTGATAATGCGCAGATAACATTGCTGTAAATAGTAGTAAAAACTGTTTAGCTTATGAATAATTAAAGTTACAGAAAAGTAAATGAGAGAGAGAGAGAGAGAGAGAGAGAGAGAGAGAGCACAGGATGCAAGCAGATATCTGTTTATTGCACAAAGCCGAATGCCTTTGAAGTCTATGAGCAATGCGTTTTGTCATCAGTTGTCGACAATAGAATTTGCTGATTGCACAGTTGAACACTCGTTAAACACCTTCCATGTTTTACATTTCTCTTCTGTTTTAGTTTGATTGAATTAAATATTATGTAATGGAGAAAGGCAAATCATTCAAGGTATTAATAGCTATCTGTTTAGCCTGAAATATATTTAGAATATCTGAAATATATCTAGAAGGTCTGAAAAATATCTACTGTAGAATCTCTAAAATATTTTTAAAATGTCTGAAATGCATTCATAATGTCTGAAATATATCTAGAAAGTCTGAAATATATTTAGAAAGTCTGAAATAAATTTAAAATGTCTGAAATATATTTAAAATGTCTGAAATCACTTTTGAATGTCTGAAATAAATCTAGAATATGAAACATTTTTAGAATGTCTGAAATATATCTAGAATGCCTGAAATATATTTAGAATGTCCGAAATATATATTTTAGAATGTCTGAAAATTTTTTAGGATATCTGAAATATATTTAAAGTGTCTGAAAGTCTAAGATATATCTAGAACGTCTGAAATATATATAGAACGTCTGAAATATATTTTGGATGGTTCAAATATATTTAGAACTTTTGCAGTACAT
>NC_089771.1:13210383-13217883 GCF_040412425.1 Macrobrachium rosenbergii
GAATGGGTCCATGTCAAGGGTTCGCGTCCCGGTGGTACTAATTATCACTTATATAAATTCCCCTTCGGTGATTATTCTCCATCGGAGATACTCCTGAGGTAGCCTGAATTTGATATTTAGCGACATTTGTAGCTTCATGATTGTATATAAATCATGGTGTGATAAAAAATTTCATATATATATATATATATATATATATATATATATATATATATATATATATATATATATATATATATATATATCTGTTTCTTCCTTTATTCTCTTCTCTCTCTCTCTCTCTCTCTCTCTCTCTCTCTCTCTCTCTCTCAAGACATCATTTTCAAGTGAAGGAACCCTAGTCTCTGATAACAAAAGCTAAAGGTGATGCTTCTAGTTAATGGAAGCTCTTAAACATTTAGTTGATATTGTAATTTGATAAACGTGTGGGGGGCTACTGATACTTGAAAAGTGACTCCTTTTGTAAACAAGGCTTGATCCCCGTAATTTAATATATATAAGGCATAAAGCTACAATTTCTAGCAGGAAATTCAGACGATCTATGGAAAATAAATATAACATTTTTACTTGTTTGAAATGTCAAAGGAGAAGAGTAAGATATCCTAAAGTGAAAATATCTATAAAAGATCAATTCTTAGAAAAGGATAATCACTCAGGTGTCATACCATTATTGTTCTTTGAAATCGGGTCTCGTGTTGAACAACAAGGGAATCGTTACGCTGGGTGATCGCTGTCAACTAAGAGCTGTTCACGTGTGTTCACGAGCTCCAGGATCTCTTGCTCTTAGGAGCATTGTGTGAGGTTATTTTTTTTTTTTATAATATAGTTGCCTTATTATTTACAGTTATAAATTGCAGCCTATTTTTTATAATGAATAGTGCAGATATAATGAACTGTCTTTTAAAGTCCTTTAGAAATTAGTTACCATGAATTGAGAACAACAAAGAAAAAGTAGATAAATAAACACATTCCTTTGGGACAGTTCAATTTCATCGACAAAAAATCTAAAGCGAATTCGTAATTTCACACTCTCTCTCTCTCTCTCTCTCTCTCTCTCTCTCTCTCTCTCTCTCTCTCTCTCTCTCTCTCTATCTCTGTCCAGCTGGACTCCTGCATTTTAGGGTATTTTTGTATGTAAGATTTACCAATATTCTTAATTTGATATCACTGAAGCTTCAGTAACAACATTAGTTTAATAATAATAATAATTTAAATAATAATAGTAATCATAATAACTAAAAAGAAAAATACGTAGTCAATGAAATTGGTAAAAGTAAATGGTTATTACTGCAAACAAAGAGATTTGAAACGCATTTGTTAAATGATATTCAGTTCGTAATTGCCCAGTTTCTATTAGCATTAAGATTTTTTCTTATATTTTGTTAATAATAAAAATTGCTAAATGTTAAACTTGAATTTACAACTAAAAAAAAAAAAAAAATTGTCACACTGAGGCACGCTTGGTACCTTTCAGGGTAGTTATTTGCATGCAAGCGTCGATACGAGTGATTTGTTTGACGCTGGAGTCCAGTATTTCTCGAGATTCTAAAACTCCCATTGATCTTTTTCTCCCTCAGACCCTCTCTCTCCCTCTCTCTCTCTCTCTCTCTCTCTCTCTCTCTCTCTCCTTCTTCTTTCATTTCACCTCGGGTACAAGAAAGGAACAATGTTTCAGAACGATGTAGATCTCTCTCTCTCTCTCTCTCTCTCTCTCTCTCTCTCTCTCTCTCTCTCTCTCTCTCTCTCTCTCCTTCTCTTTTCATTTCACCTCGGGTATAAGAGAGGAACAATGTTTCAAAACGATGTATCTCTCTCTCTCTCTCTCTCTCTCTCTCTCTCTCTCTCTCTCTCTCTCTCTCTCTCTCTCTCTCTCTTTAATATTAAAGGATAGTTTTATTAGGAGGGATATTCTTTAATACTAAAGCATGATTAATTCTTTAATTCTTACTGGGTGTTAAAGTTGAATGCCTTCAAAGAATAAGCAGAAGGAGGTGAGCGTATATGCAATTAAAGAGATACTAAAGAATAATTTTACTATGCGGATGTTGTTTAATGCCAAAGAATAATTAATTATTTATTTTCCATGAATTGTTAGAGGTTAATGCCTTCAAAGAATAAGCAGCACGAAAAAGATTTTATATACACGAAAAGAGAGAAGAAAATGATAATGAGACAAAAATCCCCCAAAAAGAATTTTAAAAACTCAGCTCTGCTTTCGATATCTTCAAAAGCGTAGCAGGCATTTACAACACCCAGCCACCCCACCCCACCCCCCAAAAAAATAAAAAAAAAAAAAAACTGCGAACAGTTTAAACGATGTAAAAATGAAAAAAAAAAAAAACGACGAAAGTGTTAAAGATCAGATAAGGTTCGTTAGCGGAAAATCAACACGGGAAAATTTCGAGCTGGTGAAAAATTCATTCCCTGACAATTTCTTGAGCACGATCAGAATGTTGCTTTCGTCTGCAGGCAGGCAGGGAACGGCTGTCCCAATAAAGGCCTCGGGGAGAAAATCATTATCGAATTTGAAGAGAAAAATTAGATAAAATGTTCGGAAAAGATGGTGTCTAAAATTGGAATTAAATTCATCAATTCTCTCAAGAGTAAATTGGTTATATATGGATGTTCCTGTATCCATACATAGTTGGGAAATAAGATTAATATAAGGTTATTTTTGATCACGAAAGATAACAGGTAAAAAATGCGCCGAAGTTTTTCGGCGCAATCGAGTTTTCTGTACAGCGTATAATGCTGTATGAGCCTCGGCCCATGAAACTTTCAGCCACGGCCAGGTGGTGGCCTGTCCTATAGCATTGCCAGACCCACGATCATTGCTAACTTTAAGCTTAAATAAAATAAAACTACTGAGGCTAAAGGGCTGCAATTTGTAATGTTTGATGACTGTAGGGTGGATGATCCACATACCGATTTGCAGCCCTCTAGCCTCAGTAGTTTTTAAGATACGAGGGCGGAGAGAAAAAGTGCGAACGGACAGACAAAGCCGCACAATAGTTTTCTTTTACAGAAAACTAAAAGTGAATACATAGATAGTTAGATCAACACAAACGATTGAGATGAAGAGGAAAAAGACGAAACAAAGATATACAGATACATAAATCAGGAGTTAAAGTAATAACAAAGTAATAACATAAATTCATCTTTACTTATATTACTGCATAAGGAAGTGGCGTAATAAAAGTACAATTTTAATTTTTATAAATGACATTCCGTCTAGCTAATCGCCTTTGTTGTCTTCGACAAGTATATATAAGTAACTAAATTTATGTATATACTGTATATGTATATATATATACATATATATATATATATATATATATATATATATATATATATATATATATATATATATATATATATATATATATATTAATTCACACATACAAACCACCAGTTTGTTACACAAAATCTTTTCTGGAGAAAGTCCTGTTTATGGATTATGCATCCAATCCTCTCCAGATTCCTCCAGAGGTCCTTTGGGATTACTCCTAATGCCCTCAGAATAATATCTACCACTTCCCCTTGAGCAGACCACGATCTCTATATTTCCATATTGAGTTCTTGGCCCATTTCCATCTTTTGTATACTTTCTCTGCTTTTGTTCCTGACTTTTGTGTCTCCTAAAACATAGCCACATCTATCAGAGATACTTTTAAAGCCTCTTTGTTGACTAGGAATAGGTTTGGTCTTCCAAACTGCATCACATGGTCAGCTTTTACTGCATCGTTCTAGAATAATTCGATTTAGTTTTGTTTTCCAGCACTTTTCTTTGTGACTAAATCACTTGTTGGTACGTTGTATTGTATCTTCTTTACTAAGCTTTCAGACCAGTCACTTATTATTATTATTATTATTATTATTATTATTATTATTATTATTATTATTATTATTATTATTATTATTATTATTATTTATAGGGGGAGGGGTCTTGATCGGTGCTGAATGACATGTTTCGTCCGTCTCGTTGGTCATCCTCTGGACGTGGTTGAAAAAGATATGGAGAAACAAGGCGCGTGGGTGGTATTTATTACTACTATTATTATTATTATTATTATTATTATTATTATTATTATTATTATTATTATTATTATTTGTAAAAATGTCATAATTGCACGAGTCACTAAAATGGTGAAGAAATCCGCAAAGATGTCTGAGTAAATAAATATATTTATTGTGGATATTTTTGCAATTATTATTATTATTATTATTATTATTATTATTATTATTATTATTATTATTATTATTATTATGCTTCTACAAATCTCATAATCGCATGAGTCACTAAAATGGTGAAGAAATCCACACAGATGGTGTGGATTTCTTCATAATTATTATTATTATTATTATTATTATTATTATTATTATTATTATTATTATTATTATTGTAGTTGTTGTTGTAGGCAGCATTGTTAGTCGTACCAGAAGAATGAAAAGGTAGGAAATCGTATGAGATAGTATCGACATAAAATAAAAGCAATGATAACTCCGGTAAAATTAACATCAAAATAAGACCAGACCTGAGGTCACATAGTCTTCAGTCCTGTTTACCACAAAGCTGACCGTCGCTATAATGGGCTCTGAAAACCATCATTTCTTGAGCCACCTAACTAATATAAAGACTCTCACGCACGGGGGAAACTTTGATGGATATCATCTTCACAAAAAAGAAGTGGACAAAAATGCTTTCAGCAGGATGACAATACTCCTTTTGACAAAGGATAATGAAAGAGGATTTGTGGTAATGACAAAGGGCCCTGTTGAATTGGCTGTGTGTGTGTCTTTCATCTTTTCTACAAAAGGCTGCATAAATCGTGAAATTCCGTTGTCTCAATGTGTCATTGTTTTAAAAACTAAAAAAAAAAGAATTCATTAATGGTTTTAAGGATTAAATCTTCTTTTTTTTGAAGACTGGGGCAAATTATTTGGACGTGGTTGACGTTATTTAATGTTTAAAGTTACTATTCAACATCATTATGATTTCATAAGTAAGCAGAAAAGATGATTTAAAATACATATACATGATATATATATATATATATATATATATATATATATATATATATATATATATATATATATATATATATATATATATATATATATATATATATGCAATATTTCTAACAAAATTCAGACAATATAAGTAATTCATCATTACCTATTTTCCAAATATATAAAAAAATTCACAGATAATTAATTCAATTTTTATTTGTGAATCCTACCAAGCAAGGAGTTAATTTAGTTATTGACAAGTATATTTCTGAAGAAAATCCAGACTATAAAAGCAATTCATCATTACCTATTTTCCAAGCAATATAATTAGATTAAAGAAAAATTATTCAATTTTGTTATTTGTGAAACCAAGCAAGCAGAGGAATAAATGTAGTTATTGACAAATATATTCCTAAATAAAATCTAGGTATTAAAAGGAGTTCATCACTGCCCGTTTTCCAAACTATATATAAAGATAATAAATCACAAAAAATTTATTCTATTTCCAAATGTGTAACTATGAAGCAAAAGAGTGCACGTAGTTATCGACAATCCACTCTCGATATTTCATTGTCTATCGACGTTGTATGACAAGAGAAAAGCGAAAATAAAATGAAAATTCTCGTATGACACGTGTCCAGTGTACTCCAATATTCTAAAGTTCAATACTTTTTCACAAACATCCCAGTTGTTTTATGTCCTCCTGAACAGTTTTCAAGTTCCATTTTCTTTTCTCAAAATGCGATAAATCATTCCTTTTTTCATCCGAGGTGATAGTTAGCGAATCGGAATTATAGAAGGGGATCATTCGTTGAGAAATTTAAGAGGGGAAAATAGGCTATTTGATGTGAAACTTCTGTAAGACTTGTGATTTGCTTTTGCAAGCAATATATATATATATATATATATTAACGTAGGATATTTTGTATCACTTGCAACTCTTCCTTCTCTCCCAATATATATATATATATATATATATATATATATATATATATATATATATATATATATATATATATATATATATATATATATATGTGTGTGTGTGTGTGTGTGTGTGTGTGTGTGTGTGTGTACTGTATATATACATATACGCAGGTCATTTGCTCATTTATATTTTCTAGTAATTCACTAATATTAATTAATATTATTCTTGATAAGCAAAATAATTCAAAGATTTTGTGATTAACGTTAATCTTATAATTTTTAATATTGCCTAATTCTATAAAGAAATGGTATGTAGAAAAAATCAGCAATTTTTAAATCATAACGCTGCCCCAGAGAATTGATTATTTCATATAAAAATGAACATAAATAAATCAATATTTCTAATGTCTTTGTGCATTGAAGAATAGTACTTGAAAAACTACTATTTTTTGGCGATTTAGATCTGAAATCCATAGTGGCCTAGAAATACCTCCAGTTTTATTTGACAGTGCACTAGGAACCTGACCCAAAACGCAGAGAACAAACGCTTAAACATTTGACTAATAATAATTCAGTCGTCTTATGTTATGTGTTCTCTATAATACTGTGCAGCTAACTGCTAATTTCTTGGTTTCTTATAAACAAAAATAGGTGTCGTTTTCTCTCTTGCATACATAAGCAATGCTGAGCCATTTGTCTATAGTTCTGGAGAGTAAAAATGAACTATTTAGTGGATTTCAGTAACCAATTTCTGCAGTCTCTCAGCTCTTAAAGGTTTTAAGAGGATATTATTGCTAAAGAATATGTTTGTTGGTTGCCTGATCTATGGTAAATTTTAATAAGCATGATACTCAAATGAACATTTTCGCCAACAAATAAAAACAAAATTGAAGTCAATAGTTCCACTTTCTTACTAGGTACCTTGAAAAATATTTTTGTAGATACTTGGATGAACAAATATTAGCTTACCAAATGAAAAAGACAGAAGGAAACATTTCCATTTTCTTGTTATATCCCTCAGTTATCATGATATCTCTCCCTCTCTCTCTCTCTCTCTCTCTCTCTCTCTCTCTCTCTCTCTCTCTCTCTCTCTAAGAGAACCACTCTGAAAAGAAAGTCCTAAGAAGAGAAGCAGAGATAAAAAACAAAGCATTTTAAACACCCAGTGATACTTTCTGTCATAATCGTCGGAGGTTTTTCCTCGAGAGCTCCTCTGAACCGTGAGACGTACAAAGGAAGAAGAAGAAGAAGAAGAAGAAGGCATCACTTTGCCTGAGACGTTTATGGTGAAGACATCCAGACACACTTTCCATTGTTCTTCTCATGGCATGAAAGTTTTAACAGCTTCTGGGTCTTGCATAAAGTTATATACGTTTCATTCAGTGCCTTCCCCATCTGAGGACGATCTGAGAGAGAGAGAGAGAGAGAGAGAGAGAGAGAGAGAGAGAGAAGCTCGTGCATTCTAGTTTCCTCATCACAATGTTTGAAAGCTGTTTGAAAAATGGATACTCATAAAGTCACTCACAAAGAGAGAGAGAGAGAGATCGTGCATTCCATTGCTTC
>NC_089771.1:13222883-13247883 GCF_040412425.1 Macrobrachium rosenbergii
GTTTATCATAACAGAGCCATTGGTAGTAGAGTGCAAGGGTTGAATATTGAATAAAAGATATAAAAAAATTGGTTATAATTACAAGCATTTTATCGCCGATTCCACGGAGAGAAAGGCAATATATTCTCGCATCATCGTCACGAGTATCGTGGAAAAAACAAATTATGACACAGACAAAACGTGATACCAGCTCTATGTTGTCATGTAAATAAACCATTACCGTAATTACATAGATACTGATCTCAGAAGAGAAGCAAATGGTAGGAAGCGGTAGAATTTACTGCACAGTCTTCTGTTTCTGTCGTCAGCGGCTTCCAACGCTCCGTGGCACAAGGGCCTACGTGAAATTTCGCCATTCGTATCTTTCTTTTGTTTTATCTTCGACACAGTTAGGTTATTAATATTACATTGATAGTTTTTTGTAACTGTCCATGTGATGTTGTTGACTGAATACTCTGTAAGATTTCTATATTTATATATATATATATATATATATATATATATATATATATATATATATATATATATATATATATATATATATATATATATATATATATATATATATATGTATATATATATATATATATGTATATATATATATATATATATATATATATATATATATATATATATATATATATGAAATGTCTTTTCCTGTAATACCACAGTGTAATATGAATATAAAGAAGGCCCATAAAACACTATTTAAACGTTGCAACCATATATTTCAGGCACTTGCTTCTGTGCCCCTGTTCACTGGAAGAATATGGACAGATGAAATGTTACAAGAGTATATATACAAAGCATATATGGGTGTGACATTAAGATGGTATGCAGGTGACCGTTTCCTAAGAAGGAGGAGAATAACCGATTCCCTAGTGGTTTTTGGCCTCATTAACTCCCGTTTGGCGACGATTCTGGAGGTCGTGTTTCCTGGGCCATCTTCTTCAGGAGCGGTCTGAGGATTAAAGCGTCGATGTCGTCCGATTTCCAATGTCCTCCTGACAAGTTCATATTGTTGGTTTGACAGATTCTAGCATCTTTCTTTTGTACGGACAACTACTTTTGAAAACCAGCTCCGCCCCACTCCAGTTTATGACATGTCCTGTATTTCTGATATGTAGGAAAATCCCTGAAGTCTCCAAAGCGTAACGTACTGATCTTTTGTGCTCTGTTATTCTTTGCGAGAGCGATCTACCTGTCTCTCCCACGTAAATGTCATTACAATTGCTACACGGTATCTTGTAAACTCCGGCTTCTTCCCCTTTGTTATTTAAGTATACATTAATGAGCAAACTCCCGATGGATCTGGGATAATGGAAAATGAAGGGATTGTTAGACCTGAGTGGTTCGGTGGCTTTTTGGATGTTTTCGTCGTATGGAAGCTTTATTTTGTTGTTGAAATCTATTTGTCTGTTGTGAGTGGGACCTCTATAGTATATTTTATTCACTTTGTTAATAGCCCTCTCGATACACTGTGGTATTACAGGAAAAGACATTCATTTTTGCCCATTATGGAACATCACAGTTTACGCCAGATCTTCGGCTTCAACCCAGCTGTCAAGCACATCTTTAGACGGTATGAACGGGAGTTCGCTCAATAATGTATACTTAAATAACAAAGGGGAAGAAGCCGGAGTTTACAAGATACCGTGTAGCAATTGTAATGACATTTACGTGGGAGACACAGGTAGATCGTTTTCGCAAAGAATAACAGAGCACAAAAGATCAGTACGTTACGCTTCGGAGAGCTTGGGGATTTTCCTACATATCATAAACTGGAGTAGGGGGGAGCTGGTTTTCAAAAGTAGCTGACTGTACAAAAGAAAGATGCTGAAATCTGCTATCATCAATCAAACCAACAATATGAACTTGTCAGGAGGACATTGGAAATCAGACGACATCGACACTTTAATCCTCAGACCGCTCCTGAAGAAGGTGTTCCAGGGCACATGATCACCAGAATTGTCGGCAAACGGGAGTTAATGGGCCGAAAACCGCTAGGGAACAGTTTATTCTCCTCCTTCTTAGGAAACGGTCATCTGCATACCATCGGAGACTTAATGCCACACCTACATATGCTTTGTATATATACCCTTGTAACATTTCATCTGTCCATATTTTTCCAGTGAACAGGGGCACAGAAGGAAGTGCCTGAAAAACATGGTTGCAACGTTCAAATGGTGTTTTATGGGCCTTTTTATCTTCATATTATACTGTAGTATTACAGTATTACAGTAAAAGATATTATACATATATATATATATATATATATATATATATATATATATATATATATATATATATATATATACACACACACACACACACACACACACACACACACACACACACATATATATATATATATATATATATATATATATATATATATATATATATATATATATATATATATATTATATCCTAGCTGTTTATATATGATCGTATATAAACTAATTTAGCACCATAGAATATAATAATAGATCTATTAATTTAGTCCTCTTGTCCATTCATCTGAAAAAAAACTTTAATCTCCAGTCATAAACACGACAGTGAATACAATGAACAACAAGAGAAAGACAAACACATCAGAAGAACATAGTGAAATATCCTCCCCATTCTACAAAAAAAAATCAAATATAAATCGAAAAGAAAGGAAGGACATTACAAGCGTCAAAGCTAAAAAAAAGAATTATTAAAGAGAGAGAGAGAGAGAGAGAGAGAGAGAGAGAGAGAGAGAGAGAGAGAGAGAGAGAGAGAGAGAGAGAGAGATTAAGTAAACACTCCACGAAGTAAAAGTAATTTTGCCGTTGGCTGACTACCCTGTCCAGTTAGATTGTTTTGCGTTGTTGCAACAAACTCATCACGTGAAAAAAACTGCACACCGCTATCAACAATCAAGAGACAAAGAAGCATCTGCTCTCTCTCTCTCATCAATAAAAACTAACGCAACTTCCATACGCACCGCCATCATCAGACAAAGATGGATCTGAGGACAACACTTGAACTTGAAAATCAAAAGTGACGTCGCTGTTTATACGCATGCAAAAATGATTATTTGAGTCTATTCATAAAATACAATATAGATACTATCAAGCATGGTACATGAGGGAGCGATTATGCTATATATATATACTGGAAATAATTTTCTTTTGTTCTTTTTGTTAAGTATTTCAAAATGAAACACTAAAAACAGGTTTCATTCAGTTTCTTGATGAGCAGAAATTCATATGAGTGATATCAGTGTAAAAGGAATTGTCTCTTTTGTGATAGACATGAAAATATCAATATTTTTATAGTCAAATTCTTTTGTGAAGATATAGTTTATTCTTATTACCAGCCTAAAATTTCAGAGGGATTACAAAACCACTTGTGTACACTTCAGATAATCTTTATAAAACCTCTAACGCTCAGCCAAGCGAAAATGCAATGCACTGCTACACTGAAAACAATAAATTCACCTTGTGTTTTACTAGTTTATTTATATTTTTATCTGTTTAATCTTTAATTTATTCATTTATCCTTTTTCTCTTCTGATAACTGATCTTTTCTTACTGTATTTCGTAATATCTTCAGTAACTTCTTTCAGATGAACACCATTTTCTTTGCAAGTTTGAACCTCAAGTCAATTGCCCCTACGGACTTGTTCCTTATGAATAGTAGTTTATCCTCCGATTAACACAACACACACACACACACACACACACAATAATAATACACACACACAATAATAATAATCACTTACAGATGGATAATAAGGATAAATATTGGAAAAATACTATCAACAAATATCACATTTATCAAAATTCATTCTTAGCTATCTTTTAATTCACAAATTACTCACACGATACTCAAGGCCCCTTCCAGTTCATCAAATGATTTCTAAGAGAATGTAGAAAAAAAGAAAAAATAATTCACTTCTTGGCTCTGTAAAAATCCGGAACTATTGGGAAAAAATTGCAAAACCTTCAGAAAGGCGAGAGCTTTCTTAAACCTTCCTGGAAAAACATCCTGGAAAAGTTATAAGCCAGATGCAGGCGAAGAACTAATACGTTTGGGAGAGAGAAAAGAGGGAAAAACATTAACCGATGTTTTTTTGGCCAAAACCCTTAAGTGTTTTTGGCTTCCATCCATTTTTTGAGTGAATTTTACCAGAATTTCTTTACAGAACATTGAAAGAGAAGGCTCTTCTTTTAACTACGTAGATTTTAGGTTTGCAAAGATTTCTTGCATGAGAAATGTGTAGATATTTACTGCTTAAATTCATATAAAGAACTAAATAGACAAGATTTAGCAAACACCACTCACAAAAGTAGACAGGATACCACAGAGCAAAAACAGTAGTAAAAGAATAACATACATAAATCTTAAGCTACATAATAATAACTTGAAGAGCTTATGGGAGCTTCCAGCATAAACATTTCCTGACGCTTGTCTTACCTGTGAAAGGGGAAATGCATTGACAAGCTTACCTGTCCTTTCTGATTATTTTAGGGAGGTTTGTCTATCAGTAAGAACAGAATAAAGTATATTAGAGAGAGAGAGAGAGAGAGAGAGAGAGAGTAGTAGTAGTAGTAGTGGAATTTATGGAGAGTACGTTTATCTTGAGATTAACATTATTTACAACATAGTTGACAATAGGATTGGAGAGAGAGAGAGAGAGAGAGAGAGAGAGAGAGAGAGAGAGAGAGAGAGAGAGAGAGAGAGAGAGAGGGGGGGTAGCAGTGGGGTTTAATGGAGCACACATTCTTTTAAAGATTAGCAACTTTTACAAGATAGTTGACAATAGGATTAGAGAGAGATTAAGAGAGAGAGAGAGAGAGAGAGAGAGAGAGAGAGAGAGAGAGAGAGAGACGCAGCGGTGTTTAAATATGTACGTTTTCTTGAGGTTAACATTATTTACAACATAGTTGACAACAGGATTAGAGAGAGAGAGAGACTTTTGTGGTGACAGTTCGATCAACTAGGCTGCTTAATATTCGACACAGAGAGGCAAATATCAGTGGATGAATACAAATGAATTTTTTTAGGTCGTAGAACGGCTCAAGTCAATATTTCACAGAAGGAGATTTTAATGCGGATATTAAGTTACCTTCCAACTGAAAATATTCATTCATCAAATTTGTCCCCTGCTTAATATGCAGGCTCTAAATTAGACACGTTAATTGAATTTTTAATATTTTGGCTCCGGCATTCTAGTCGTGGATTTTAAATAGAATTATTTATTCTTTTATTTTTTTATTCAGGTTAATGAATTGTTATGAGACAAATAACTCTTATATTTCTATCTTGCTGTCCAGCTGTTCGTGTTTGTGGTGGGTAAAATCATAATTATCTCTCTCTCTCTCTCTCTCTCTCTCTCTCTCTCTCTCTCTCTCTTCGGCAAATGATTTTCTCATATAATTGTATTGCCGTCCTCCTTTTTATGTTTTTGTTACGTAAATCCTTAATCACTCCCTCCCTCCACCTCCTCCCTCCCTCCTCCTCTTCCTCTTTCTCTCTCTCTCTCTTTCTCTCTCTCTCTCTCCTCTTTCTCTCTCTCTCTCTCTCTCTCTCTCTCCTCGACATATGTCTCTTTCGTATAATTACTGTTCGTGTCCCTTTGTTTCAGTTAGGTAAAATCTCTCTCTCTCTCTCTCTCTCTCTCTCTCTCTCTCTCTCTCTCTCTCTCTTCGGCAAATGACTCCTTCATATATTTAATTTACTGCCCATCTGTTTTTGTTTCTTTTGTGAAATAAATTATCGCTTTCTCTCTCTCTCTCTCTCTCTCTCTCTCTCTCTCTCTCTCTCTCTCTCTCTCACAAACACACACACACACACACAAACACACATATGCAGAATTTTTATTTAGACTGAAACGACCTCTTCGAAAAATGAAACAATTGTCTTGGATTTATAGATGAGGAAACTAAAAAAATTACACTGATAAGAACGAACAGAAATGGTCTGCTAGAAAAAAAGATAAATGAGGTATTTAAATAAACCAAAAACAATCACAACAAGTAAAAAATGCGCCAAAGTTTCTTCGGCGCAATCGAGTTTTCTGTACAGCGTATAATGCTGCATGAACCTTTCAGCCAGGGCCCATGAAACTTTCAGCCACGGCCCGGTGGTGGCCTGTGTTGTTGGCACCTACAGTGGTGCCGGGCTCACGATCATCGCTAATTTTAACCTTAAATAAAATAAAAACTACTGAGGCTAGAGGGCTGCAATTTTGTATGTTTGATGATTGGAGGGTGGATGATCAACATATAGTTTTTAAGATCTAAGGGCGGACAGAAAAAGTGCGGACGGACAGACAAATAGCCATCTCGGTAGTTTTCTTTTCCAGAAAACTAAAAATAAATAAATAGCTGAACAAAAACAAAATTGAATAAATAACTGCCTTCGCGTAGCCTACGGTTTTCGAAAAGGCAAAAGCCAACTTCACCGACAGAGGAAAAGTAGGCAACTGGTTTCGACACCAGCGTTACTCAATAGCCAATATTCAAGAAGATGGAACAGACTTCAAAAGGTAATACGCTTGGTATTTTCCCTATAAAGTTTTAATTAGGTTTCGTAAATCAAAAGGCTTGCGGGGCCGTCCGTTACTAAGGTCCAGGATCCAAGTTTGCTAAGTTGCAAATTTTAATTAGTAGAGAGTTTCCACCTTAATAAACAGTTATGAATCGTATGTTTGGTTCGTTTGTGTAAGTCTGAAGTATTTCGAAGTTCTCAGATTATTTTATAAAACTGAAACTGAACATATTTAAAAATATATATATAAAACTTAAGCACAGAAAATAAAACAGGTATGACTGTATGTGCAACCTACGGTTATTTCAACTGGTTCTTGATTGTGCTCATTGATATAGCATATACTTTTAATCTATTGACCTCCTATCTCAGTGATAAATGCATTTTAGATCTATAATGATATTGCAAGCATTTTTTCCTGTAAACATGCTACAGGAGGTCATTAGGTCACAAATGCAAAGCAAATTAATGAATCCTTTAGCTACAGAGAACTGTATCTGGTATCAGATTTTGAAAGGTCCATCTAATCTGGTTTTTTCATGAGATAGAAGGCACCATGAGCATGTATGTACCCTCAACGGGCTGCTTACCCGGAACAGCAAAAAAAAAAATTCTTTTAAACCATGATTTGGAAAGAATTCCAACAGGAGAAAAGAATTCAAAAATATATGATGAGATGCATCAATGTGAAGGTTTTCTCACAGACGGAAATCAAGTATAGAAAACTTACCAAACCTATTTCACTCAAAGGCCACAGATTGCAGGTTGCACTGATAACTGGCTAAAGAATTTCAAAACTAGAGGAAGCTGTAACAAGAGAGCAATCAGAAGCGCTCAAAGCGGCTGGAATATGAGGAGAGTAAGTCTTGGGCTTCTTTCAAAAGTGCTGGAACACAAGGGCAATAATTCTTAGGCTTCTTAGGCTTAGAAATCAAGAGAAGGGAAACCGTATTGGATGTATGCTCGTCTGATACGTTACTGGGGCACACGATTTAACGGTATATTCAATCTTTTTTTTATGTTTACAAAGTATTTGTAGATAGAAAAACCTAACTTAATCCTATCTGATTAAAACAGATATAATTCAACTTGTGAAATCGTTTATCATCCCAGCCTATGAACGTATTTTTTTCCTTGGTCAGAATTAAGTAAACGGATATCATACCATTTTTTTATTAGCTAGAGATAAATCAAGGATATATATTTAATAAAAAGTAAAAAAGTAAAAGTGAAATGTAAAATTATAGTTGATATAGGATAAAGAACAGTGAGAAGTAATAGTTTTTTCTTACATATAGAGAAAATTAATGAACAAAATTGGTACTATGACAAATACCCGTATTGTTTTGGTGGCATGGAGAACATCTGGAAATTTGAGAAAGATAGAGTTAACGTAAATAAATTTATATTTTGGGAAACCTAGCAATAATGCAATAAAGTTCTACAGAGAGAGAACACCTGCAAAAGCACGCTGCTTGTTGCCATCAATTTCAGTGGCAGCTGGATAATTAATCTTTCAGGGTGGTGTGAAATGTAATTTTTCAAAAGCAATTAGGAGCGGTCATTAATAATGAAGTCCTTTAATATCAATTATTTTTTTAGAAAGAACATATTAAATTAAACATCAGTTGTTGTGATATATATCTTTCGTTTTCACTTTCACTGGTAGAGGATGCATGAAAAATTATTATTATTATTATTATTATTATTATTATTATTATTATTATTATTATTATTATTATTATTATTATTATTATTATTATTATTATTATTATTATTATTATTCAGAAGATGAACCCCATTCATATGGAAACAAGCCCATTACAGTTGCCATTGACTTGAAATTCACTCTTCCAAACACTGTGTTCATTCGGAATAAGTTACACAAGGTATTAAGAAGTACATTAAGAATAGCTCAGATATTAGAAAAGTAAAGATAATTTAATAAATTAATAAATGAACAGATAAGAATGCAAGTAAATTACTAAAATGCAAGGATATATAATTGTTTTAGGGAAGTAAATTTGGTCTAGATGTAGTGATAACTGAGAATTCTGAATATTCTAAGTATTAATCAAGATAACGAGAGAGAGAGAGAGAGAGAGAGAGAGAGAGAGAGAGAGAGAGAGAGAGAGAGAGAGAGAGAGAGAGAAACCTTTCAAGTTGTTAGACATTGATTGTCAGAGAGAGAGAGAGAGAGAGGTTAAACAGAGAGAGAGAGAGAGAAGAGAGAGAGAGAGAGAGAGAGAGAGAGAGAGAGAGAGAGAGAGAGAGAGAGAGAGAGAGAGAGAGAGAGAGAGAGAAACCTTCCGTTGTTAGACACTGATTGTCAGAGAGAGAGGGAGAGAGAGTTTAGAGAGAGAGAGAGAGAGAGAGAGAGAAAGAGAGAGAGAAAAAGCAAAACAGTATATGTTATATAAACAGGGCGAGTATAATCGTTGAAGGAATGACGATCGAAGCAGAGGTGTCGTGAATACACAGCCAAACACTGGGAAGGCACTGGCAAAGTTAATCACATCGAAATCGTTGAACAACCTCACCTGTGAAGCTTAGCTGTGCAAATCGAACCGGAAATCTTAGATTTCCAGTGACGTAATTAGTTCCACCCACTAAGGAGGAGTTAATTGTTCTGATTACACCCAGAGGAAGTCTTTAGATAACTTCAACCAACTAAGCATTAACAAAGGTGGGGGCAGAAACAAGATCCCCCTGCCTACTGGGGGTTGGACAACTAACTTCCAGAAACTAAACTAAAAAAAAAAAAAAGTCCATCAGAGCAGAGCAGAGCAGAGAAGAAAAGACAGCAGATAAGAGAAGAGACGGAGCAGACAAGGAACAGCTACGGCACAAAGAAGAAGACGTGAGGTTGCAAGCCTCAACAATTGTGGGTTGATATAAGAAGACAGGCTCACATTGACTCACCCTATATTTTGTACTGCATATCACCTTGTACTTCTACTGTAGTTATTTCTTTGGTGCTAATGAAGAAAGAAAAATCAATTGTGTCTTTTTAAAGCCTCCTGGGAAAACTACGCTACTACATAACAAAGCCCGAAAGATCAACACCTATACAGAAGTGATCTTCTTAAATGAATAGAAGATATAAACAGAAAGAATAATAAATAATTCAACAAATTAATAAAACAGTTATAAATCCTTGCATTTTAGTAATTTACTTACGTTCTTATCTGTTCATTTATTAATTTATTGAATTATTTTTACTTTTCTAATACCTGATCTATTCTTTCTGTATTTCTTATTACCTTCTGTAACTTCTTCCGAATGAACACAGTGTTTGGAAGAGTGAATTTCAAGTCAATGGCCACTGTGGTGGGCTTGTTCCATATGAATGGGGTTCATCTTCTGAATAATAATAATAATAATAATAATAATAATAATAATAATAATAATAATAATAATAATAATAATATAATAATAATAATAAAATTTTTTCATGCATCCTCTACCAGTGAAAGTGAAAAAGAAAGATATATCTCTCAACAACTGATGTCTAATTTAATATGTTCTTTCTAAAAAATAATTGATATCAAAGGACTTCATTATTAATGACCGCTCCTAATTACTTTTGAAAAATTACATTTCACACCACCCTGAAAGATTAATTATCCAGCTGCCACTGAAATTGATGGCAACAAGCAGCGTGCTTTTGTAGGTGTTCTCCCTCTGTAGAACTTTATTGCATTATTGCTAGATTTCCCAAAAAGATAACTCAAAATTTATTAAATTTATATGGAACGAAACAAGTACAGCAGTATCTGAAGAAACATGTGAGGTCTATTATACAAAATAAAAGCCTGGGTGTAATATGCTGATAACATAAAAGACTATAGACATTTGAACGCAACTCGTAAGGGTAACCTGGATAAATTATCTTAAACCTTGACACATTACTTGGCCATGTAATGTTACATGTAGTAATAGGAAAATTTCTGAAATCTTGTTAGGAAGAATTCATGATACGAAAACATCAATTTTTTTAGTTATAATTATACGCTGTGACCTATATTTCAGTAATCCCTAGAGAAAGACCTGGCAGTGAAAAGAAAAAAAAATGTAAAGGATTTAGGAGATTCTCTGGAATTCTGGGAACCAAACAAGAGCTTGGACCAGGAATAGAATGTGCAACACAAAAGGTGTTATGTTTGGGTTAGTGGAAATAAAAGAGAGAGAGAGAGAGAGAGAGAGAGAGAGAGAGAGAGAGAGAAAAGAACAAAACTACCATAATACTTCCTGAGAATTCAAGGAGAAACAAAGTGATATTGTACACACAAACACATATATGTATGTGTGTGTATTAACCACAATGCCCTCTTGACTTCTCGATTTCTTCACATTTTGTAAATGCCTATCGCTACGAAGCCTAGAATCAAATTAAGTAAGAAATGAAGTTATTCGGATGCCCAGACGAGACTTGATCTCGGTTCAGGGATATCCGAACGAGATAACAATAATTACGTGGCCAGGTAATTATCGTTACCTCGAGAGCTTACGAGGTCATTATTGCTTTTACATTGTCCAGAAATCCAGTGGAGAAGATTATAAAATCCTCTGAGGAACATTCTTGTTTGAGGAACCATTAATCCGCGTCTCATTTTGAAACTCTCGCTTGATCTCATCCTACAAAGATGAAAGGTTTGAGAAATTGTCTTCAAACATTCAAGACAGGCCGTCTGTTATTTCTTTCTATAAGCAATTTTCTCTCGACGTTCTAAATTCTAGTTTATTCTACGTAGACGTAAGAACCCGAGGGAGATAGAGGGAATAGAGATGATTTGCCAGATGTGTAGTACGCGTCTTAATTCAGAGAGAGAGAAGATTTAAAATGGAAATTTATTTGTAGAATTAATCCTTGGAATGATCTTACTCTGGTCTGCGTAAGCAGGTTACGAAGTCAAATTATTTCTTGCTGAAAAATGTTCCATAATAATAATAATAATAATAATAATAATAATAATAATAATAATAATAATAATAATAATTCTTAAAAGTACAAGGCCGCATGGCACAGTTATAATAATTTTAAAAAATCATAGACCTGGCAATTAATAATCAACTTATCATATCTTTGAACGTTCTCATCCACAGTGGCAGATTTACTGGTCCGAGGAGAATCTTCCACATTTAATGCCAAAGTTCTTATCATTTGTGAGTTGGGCTTTTAACGTTTCGAGAATATTCACTCCTAATTTAATATATCATTCTATCATGACTGACTTAGCCCTGTCTGTTCCGAGTGAATGAAATTACACGTGCGTAAACACTAGATGTTTGTCCAGTCTAACAGAATACGTACGTTATTCTCCTCTGGTTGTGTTGTGCATTCCTGCTTGCTTGACATTAAAGGAATTACAAAAGGAATTACGATCATAATGAGAGACTTCGTAAATCCTGTTGCAATGATTTAATGGGTAATTCATGTCAAATGCATTTCGTAATTTGGCATTTGACTTAAGACATTTTCTGAATACAACAAATATTTGACATGCAAGTAAAACAAGGAAAGCATCATTGTTTTCATGTTATATTAAATAATTTTTTTAAACAATCTCTTAGACAACAAAAATATGACCAGTAATTTTAATGCCTTAAGATACACTAGAATTAGAAGAATTTTAATCTAAGCAAAATAGCCAAGAATTATAATGGATATATGCCAGATAATTCGTTGATTTTTAAATGCATTATATCTAAATAATTATTATTCTCTAATAAACAATGTATTTTCTTCCTACTGGGAATCATATACAACTTATTAACTATTCCGTGTAAAAAGCAAAAAAATAAATTCACCATAAAACCAGTAAGAATAATGTTTTTGACATCAACCCATTTGTGCAATCCATATCAAATTAAATAATACTGGGGATAATACGCATGTACTATTTTCTTTTAATAAGATCTGCAATAGGTTATAATAGAGCAAGTCTCTGTTGTCCCAGTTCATCTCTGAATGTGACCTTTCTGTTGCCAATCTATAATTCCATTACTGCAATAAATTTCTCAGGCTGGATCTTTCCAATAAGGATTTTGCAATGAGGCAGCATCACATTTTAAATAACTAGATGCGTATTTCAATGAATTGTGAGGCAGTTTATGTGATAAGTTAGATAAATTACACATTATCTTCATATATATGTAAAGAAAAAGTGAAAACACAATACCATATATCCAATATGACAGGTATATATATATATATATATATATATATATATATATATATATATATATATATATATATATATATATATATATATATATATATATATATATATATATATATATATATATATATATGTCTATATACATACATAATATATATATATATATATATATATATATATATATATATATATATATATATATATATATATATATATATATATATATATATATATATATACATAATGTATATGTGATGTATGATATATATATATATATATATATATATATATATATATATATATATATATATATATATATATATATATATGTATAGATAGATAATATTATATATATACATGATATATATGTATATGTATGTGTATGTATATATATATATACTGTATATATATATGTATGTATACAGATGGATTAGACACTGATATCTATCTATTTATCTCAGCAACCTCGAAAACTATGGATTAGGCACTAATATCTGTCATTTTCTGTAATTTTTACATTTCACCTCCTTCCCACCCCGCACCCCTTTGGTGCCAGTGACGTCCTACCCCCACAGTGTTCTTCCCCAGATGGTAAGTCATATGTATACCATATTGTATTTGGAATATACATGCACACATACATCCATTTATATATATATATAGATATACTAGCTGACCAACCCGGTGCTGCCTGGGAAATCTCTGAATGACAACCAATAAACTCTCTCTCTCTCCCTCTTATTCATGTTAAGATAGTTGCTTCAGTTACATTGCCAGCATTATTGACATTTTATATTTCACCATTTCTCACTCCCCCCTTCCTATCGGGGCTGAACTTGGACTTGGAGGGCATCAGGAGTGTCTCTATTCATCACAGTGATCTCATTATCTGTCATTTTTTACATTTTATTTTTCACCCCTTCTCACCACCCCCACTTCCTATCTGGCCTGAACTTGGACTTAAAGGGCATCAGGAGTGTCACTATTCTTCTCAGGGACCTCAAAATCTATGGATTAGATGCCAATATCTGCCGATTTGGTTATTTTTACGTGCCACCCCTTTCCCACCCCATCCTTATCGGGGCTGAACTTGGACTGGAAGGGTATCTAGGGTGTCACAATTCATTTCAGCAACCTCAAAACCTATGGATTAGACACTAATATCTGTTGTTTTCTGTAATTTTTACATTTCACCCCCTTCCCACACCAACCACCCAGTTTGGTGCCAGTGATGTCTTCCATAGTGTTCTTTCCCAGATGGTAAGTCATATATATACCAAGTTTGGTTGAAATTGCTCAATATATTTCAGAGTGTATGTGGAACACTCACACACACATAAATACATCCATTTTTATATATGTAGACATATATATATATATATATATATATATATATATATATATATATATATATATATATATATATATATATATATATATATATATATATAATATAAATGATGTATATGCTCCACACACACTTTGAAATGCAATGAGCAATTTCAACCAAACTTGGTATACATATGACTTACCTTGTTTGAATGAACACTATGGGAGTAAGACATCACTGGCACCAAACTGGGCGCTGTGGGAATGGGGTGAAATAAAAATTACAGAAAAATGACAGATATTAATATCTAATCCACAGGTCTTCGAGGTCCCTGAGATAAATAGTGACAATCCCGATGCCCTACAAGCCCAAGTTCAGCCCTGATAGAGAGGGGGAGTGAGAAGGGGGTGGGAAGGTGGTAACATGTAAAAATAACCGAAACAACAGATATTAGTGTCTTATCCATAGTTTTTGAGGTCCCTGAGAAGAATAGTGACACTCCAGATGCCCTTTAAATCCAAGTTCGGCACCAATATTGAGGGAGTGAGAAGGTGTGGGAAGGGGGTGACATGTAAAAATAATAAAAAACAACAGATATTAGTGTCTAATCCAGAGTTTTCGAGGTCGCTGAGAAGAATAGTGAAACTCCTTTAAGTCCAAGTTCAGCCCCGACAGGAAAGGGGGAGGGGCTGAGAAGGGGTGAAAAATAAAATGTAAAAAATGACACAGATTAGAGCCTAATCCATAGTTTTCGAGATCGCTGGGATTAATAGAGACACTCCCCATGCGCTTCAAGTCCAAGTTCAGCCCTGATAGGAAGGAGGGGTGTGAGAAGTGGTGAAATTTAAAATGTCAAAAATACTGGGCAATGTAACTGTAGCAACTATCTTAACAGGAATGAGAGAGAGAGAGAGAGAGAGAGAGAGAGAGAGAGAGAGAGAGAGAGAGAGAGAAAGTTTACTAGCTGTCATTCAGGAGATTTCCCGGGCAGCTCCCGGCTGGTCACCAGTATACACACACACACACGAACACACATATATACACACACACACACGAACACATTATACACACACACACACACACTATATATATATATATATATATATATATATATATATATATATATATATATATATATATATATATATATATATATATATATATATATATATATATATATATATATATGACTATTTATCACATCACATATATATATATATATGATTTATCACATCACTACAATTATAAAAATCAGCAACGTTCTTTAATATTCATTCACTTCTATCTGAGTAATATATTTTATATATAGCCGAAATATTATTTAGTTGATATTTGCTCATTAGTCTTCATGAATTAGACGTGACGAGGAATCAGACTATAGTGACACACCAACCAGTCGGCCCTCTCTTGCCGACTGGTTAGTGTGTCACTGTAGTCCTGATTCCTCGTCCGTCGCTGGTTCGACCCCACGATGACAGGGGACTTATTATCAACTAAAATTCTCTTCGGTAACATATATGAAAATATATTACTTCCGAGGTAGAGTGAATTGATATTAAAGGACGTTTGTAGCTTTGATTGTATATAAATAAATATATATATATATATATGTGTGTGTGTGTGTGTGTGTGTGTATGTGTATGGAAGTGTGCATTTACTTTTTCTTTCATATATGAAGGTGATGTGTAATTTATGTAATCTATCACACAAATTAAACAGCACAGCCTCACATTCATATATATATTCGCTTCTGGTTATTTAAGATAAAAGCTGGCTCATCTCAAAAGCCCTATTGGAAAGGTCCCACGTGAGATACTTATTATTAATGAAATTATGGATTGGAAACAGAAAGGTCACATTCAATAATGAATTGGGCCAACAGACATTTGCTCTGGACATGAATAATCCATTAACTCTATCATGACCCATTACAGAGCTTTTGAAAAGAAAATATGACATGCGTAGTGTTACCGATGTTATTTAGTGTGATACGGATTACACAAAGGGGTTGAAATTATAAACATTATTCTTACTGATTTTACTGTGTTTTTTATACGAAACAGATAAACAATTTCCATATGATTCTCAGCAATTAGGAAAAAAATTTATTTTAAATCAACGATTAATTTGGCATGCATCGATTATAATTCAGTCCATTTTGCACACAATAAAAAGAATTCTTATTCTCCTGTATCGTAAGACATTAAACTTCTTGGCAATATTTTTTTTCCAAGAGGTTACGTAGAAAATTATTTCAAATAACTCGAAAAAAACGATGCTTTCCTTGTCTCACTAACTTGTCAAATATTTGCTGTATTCAGAATGTCTAATATCAAATGCCACATTACACATGAGAAAGTAATTAGGAAATGCCTTTGACAGTTGTTGCAATAGCATTTATGAAATCCATCGTTATGGTCGCAAATCCTTTTATCATTCCTTTGATGTCAAGCAAGAATGAATGCATAACGCAACAATAGGAGAACAACATTATGTATATTGTCAGAACTGGACTAACATCTAGGGTTTTCGCTCGTGCAATTTCATTTACTCAGCAGACTGGGTAACTCAGTCCTAAAAAGCTACATATGCTGAATAGGAAGGTTATTCAGGAAACATAGTCCAACTCACAATTGATAATAACCTTAGCATTAACTGTAGAAGATTCTCCTGTGACTAGCAAATATAATATAGTATATATATATATATATATATATATATATATATATATATATATATATATATATATATATATATATATATATATATATATATATATATATATATATATATATATATATATATATTTATATATATATATATATATATTTATATATATATATTTATATATATATATATATATATATATATATATATATATATATATATATATATATATATATATATATATGTGTGTGTGTGTGTGTGTGTGTGTGTGTGTGTGTGTGTGTAAAAGAATGTTTGTATATAAGTTTGGCTTTATGAAAATATAACTGCTTGACAGACCCAGAAAAAATATTGAACACGGCCTCTATGTCAACCCAGGAAGGTTTTTAAGTCAAGATCAAACCCTTACCAGTGACATCCTTTTCCTTCAGTTTTCTGGGTTTATTCTCATTTTTCACCTGACGCTTCTCCTTTTCTCCTGGTGCTGCCAGAAGTATGATTAACCTACAACATTATAATCCCCTATAACATCAATTTTCGATCAAAATTTTACTGAATTTTGATCATAATTTATGATAATGATTAATATAATTGTTTATTGCCTCGATAAAATGTACATTGAAAACTTGAATCGATCATTTCTTTCCGTAGTAATCGAAGCCGAGTCCGCACATGTGTAGTGGTGGCTTAACGCAACTATTTCAGCCAGCAGAAGCCGCCCCCATTCATACATACAGTTGAAGATGTTATATGATATTATAAATAAACACATTCCCTTTTTGTGTACAGTGTTAAACTGGTCCTACACATGATCCTACATCACTTATTACATGATCACCAACATCATTGTTGGCTGTGCTGGAATAATAGAAATATCACCTTGGACAGAAGTTGGAATTAATAATTGTGTGAATTGGCAAGAAACTTCACTGCATACGGAAATAAGTTTCTTTTCACATTGCTTGGTACTGATTACCTGGAAGATGATGACTGAAAAAGTTCTAGATTAAAACTTTACAGGAAGGTAGATCATTACACGGAAATCTTTTCCGAAAGGCACTTGAGGGTAAAATGTATTAGATGCAGATAGGGCTTAAGAAATGGCACCACTGCACTTCCAGTAACTCGAAGTGCTCACAGCTTACACAAAACGTCAATTCATACCTTTTGCTGATGTAATCATACACAGTAAGGCATAGTATTCCCATCATTTAGGAAAATAAAATTGTTGTTTAGGTTATATATTAGAATGATATATATTCGTTTCTATCTTTTATTAACGTGTATTTATTCAAAACAATAAATACCAATTGCCTAACATTCCTCCAAGAAGGGAAAGATTTTGTTTGATTCATGATTATATTATCGTATGAATTGGCAAAGCTTATAGATGTTGTATCTGTAACTTTATACACTATTCTGTGTTAAGGAATTTGGTGTCATTGTAAAGATAATGAGCTGTAATGTATCATGTTTTGTTAAAAAGGCTCCTAAAACCAATATGCACAAATACGTATCACGAGTTGAAGTTAGTTATATAGGAAAGTGTTTTGCCACTTTTTTCTTAATATGATGAGGGGGTGGAAGGCTAACTCTTGCAGCAATTTACTTAATAATAGGAAAGAAGTATATAGGCATAACAGAGTATAGACTAAATATTTCTAATTAAAAAAGACATCTATTCTCATACAATATTAATGAATGAGTTTAAGTTAGAGCTGAGGGGTAGATTCAGTTTTTTTTTTTATGAATTGCACAGTGAAGTTTACTTTCGTTGTAGTAACACATATCATAAAAAGACATCATTGGCCTATACAAGATTCTCTGTATGTCATGGAAAGATTGTTTTAGATTTTTATTGTGTGATTTGCACTTATAACGGCCTGCAGATAGTGTTGAAGGGTCTAACAGTCAAATGAATAAGCCTATACATAATATGTTCATATTCTGATCAGAGCATCTCAGATGCTTCCCAGACGAAATACAGCGGCAAACTGTCACGAAATTGGCGCTAACCTGTCCACACGAGCAATTACCTGTCAGTCACTCAGAAGATATTTAGGTAATACCATCACTTCATCCTTTCTGGTGAGTTGACTGTCTCTGCCCACAAACTGTTGTCTACACATAAGTTTTAACGACAGTTTCAATGAACTGACAGAAGAAATGACAGGTAAACTTAGGGGTGTTAGGGAGGAGAAAGCGAGAGAGAGAGAGAGAGAGAGAGAGAGAGAGAGAGAGAGAGAGAGAGAGAGAGAGAGATAGTTTATCGAATGTCATTCAGAGTTTTTCTGGGCAGTGCCAGGTTGATCAACCCAGCGCTGCCTGGATATATACATATTTATATACATGTGTGTGTGTATGTGTATAAGCTTGTTTTAGTTTATATATATATATATATATATATATATATATATATATATATATATATATATATATATATTTATATATATACAGTATATATATATATGTGTGTATATATATGTGTGTGTGTATACATGTGTGTGTGTGATATATATTTGTGAAAATAAAATTATTACGCATAATCATGATCTTATTAGAAACGCCAAGAAATAATTATAAAAAGAAGCATTGGTGGTATTAATATATATATATATAAAAAAGTATGTATGTATATATATATATATATATATATATATATATATATATATATATATATATATATATATATATATATATATATATATATAAACCTCATGCAAAAATCTATATCAAAATATAATCAATATTCCTTTTGCATTTAATCAAACTCACTTAACAAACGTTGCCATCCAGTTATCGCAGAATAACTGGACCACACAGATCAGGGTATAATGTATCTCTCCCCCCCTCTCGGCAGAGGTTCGGAATAAAGGAGTCACCAGACTGGAAGGACATTTGCAGCTGATAATTCTGGAAGTTCATTTACTGACGTCGCGAACGCCACCCACTCACGGTGGTCATAGGAGGATTTGTCCCTCTGAATACGACTCTAAACGCAGCTTTTCGTTGAAACATGAATTGAAATTTGCTTTAATGTAGAGTAATCGCCATATGCCTCGTTAATACATACATCTAAAATTGGAGATAAGCCATCTTGTAAGATGACGAGGCCCAGTAAACAACATGGTAGCGAAGGAGTTTGCAAGGTCGGTTCAGTCCCACGGGACTAGATTTCACTGTGCTTTCAGAAACGGCGTCAATAACCTAGCTGTCGTGACGCCAGTTTTAGTAGCCATCAACCAGTGCTTTCAGAAATCACCAATCAAAGAGTATTTCGTGAAATGTAACACAGGGAGAGAACAAGGGCACTGGAACTTCTTTGTTCTTGGTTCTTTTAGTGAAGAGTCATATGAAGCACTCCATCACACACATCTTCAAACTTACACACATATTCCCAAAGAAAGGAGAATTCCATATTGAAGGTAAAGATATTTTTGGCTTAATATTTCTTTTAGATTATGTCAGTAGAGTAATTATTATTTATAAAGGAATTTTACTAACCGAGTCATATGACTTTCGATTGCTACAAAGGTTCTAAGATACAGCAGTGACTTCGGAATTATATGCAAAGGCTATAAAATGGAATTTCCTGTAATTCTAACGCCTAAAATGATTTATTTTCGGTAGTTTTGGCAAAGGCTTAGGTCTAGAAAATTACCGATATTAATTTCCTAAATTCTAAAGTTAACTGAACGCACCATATGTAGGCTACTTGGATATTATTAGAAATATTCTGTAGCATCTTCGCGTGATGCTCATGGTATTTTTCAAGGAAATTTGTCAGTACTAAAAATATTCTCTTATCTTCGTGACTGATGGATAAGTATTTAGAGTAAAGCTTTATGTTATAGAATATATAAGGCTCAAGGGTGACATTTTACACTTCAAAATTAATACAATATGAGTAATTATCACACATATATAGGCTTTTTATTCACCATTATTTCGCTTTTAAGGAAAAACCTAAGTCTCTCAGACACTTCTCAATATTCCAGAATCTTTCGGACACAAACAATAAATATTTCAACGTTGTTGTCACACGTAAATCAATCACAAGTAAAACCCATTAAAAGAAAACACACGAAAAATAGGAAGAAGAAAACGAATGATAATAAGAGAGGCAACAGAATAATGACATAAAGAACGAAGTTTATTTACGATCGTGATGTAAATAGTAAAAAAAAAGTTAAAAAAATTTAAAAATCTCAGATTTCAATTAAGAAGAGAGTAAAGGATGAGGAGAAAAGGGAAAAATATGAGTTAGGGGAAGGGAATGATAAAGAAATGTGTGGACACAAGACGGATAAAGAGCTTTATAAATATAAATCTATCATTAGGGAGAGCTAATGCAATGTACTTGGAGAGGTAAAATTTGAAATGAAAATTTTCTTTTGGGGTCAGAGTATGTCAGAACGCTAATTGGTCAGTGCTATTAGTTTTAAAGTTTAATATATATTGTATATATATATATATATATATATATATATATATATATATATATATATATATATATATATATATATATATATATATATATATATATATATATATATTTATAAAGATAAAATTTTTTAAAATTACAAGGCTAAAAAGTGACCAAACAGAAAAAGGCAAAACTAGTAGAAAGTAAACAGAACAGGAGAGAAATTACAAAATAAGCAAAGGTGTGGAAGACGTCTGGCCATTTAACGAGGGAACGAGTGCTTTAATGAAAATTGACTCTAAAGTCGTAAGCTCGTCCTCGTGTTGGGCTGAGGCTATTACTTCAAAGTTTCTCATATCAGTTTGCGTTTTGCAGATTGCAGACTGATTTCTTATATTTGATCATTCAGGCCTGGACAATCTGCATCCCGTCCTATAACTGACGCCCTGATGACTACAGACACGGACTTTCAGTAGCCGTCTCGTACATCCAACGTAGGTTCCCAGCTCGCACTTGGAATAAGTATATTTATAAAAATGATGTTAGATGCTAGAGACGGGCACAGTCTATCCTTAGATCTGAAAAGAGACCCGAGTGTTAAATGGTTTTTCGGAATAAGTTTAATATTTTCAAACGGAAATTCTTTGCTAATGATCTTTATAACTTTTTTTGCGGAAATCATCGTTGAATAGAAAGGGAAATTTAGCCTAGATTTCAAGTTTGGGAACATCATAAATGACACGTGGCGCACTAAAATTCATATCCAATAACTTTCTCAAAATTCTGTAAAACTGTTTTAGAGGAAAACAATTATTTCTCAAAAAAAAAAAAAAACCTGTCAGGAACTCAATATCGCCGTGGAAGCCTTGCCAAGACGAAGTGGAGGAGTGTAAAAATAGCATTTAATTTAAAATCAAAATGACAAGCACTGTAAAAATTAGTACCCAAACCAGTAAAGGTGCTCTTTCTGTGTATACTGGTATGGAAACCCTCTGAGTCCCTTGAAACACGTAGGTCCTGGAAAGAGGGATTTGCATATTTCCTTCTCCATACTAAACTTAATATTGGAGTGCTGGGCATTAATAAAATCTAAAAACAGATGAGACTGAAATTCATGTTTAAAAAGAACGAATGTGTCATCCACATAACGTCGATAAAATAGGGGCAAAGACTGGAGGGGCAGGACTCTAAAAACGACTCCTGGGAGTTCATAAAGATGTTAGCGAAGGTGGGGCCGAGTGGACTACCCATCGCCATCCCTTCCACTTGTTTGAAGGAAGTACCATTAAAAACAAAGACCGCACGGCCAAGTAAAGAAGCTGTTCAAAATGAGATTTATTAAAATTATGAAACATAGACTTCGTAAGGAAATATTTGCTGAAAATAATATTAATACTTTCCTCAACAGGGACATTAGTAAATAACGACTCGAAATCATAGCTCACCATATAAAGGTCCGAGTCCTGTTTAAGGATCTCGTCTTAAAATCCAGGGGGTTCCTAAGAGTGTAGGCGTTGTTGGCTAAAGGTTCGAGGAGGGGTACTAAATACTTAGCTAATTTATGGGTAGGGGTATTTATTGATGAAAGAATCGGTCGTAAGGGAATAGTGTCTTTATGTATTTTGGGAAGGCCATACATAATCCCATATGAGGAGCCTGTAGGGAAAAGTCTTTGAAAGGTATGTTCGTCTGTAACCTTACTTTGTTTTAATTGTCAAGGGAATCTGTTAACTCGGTCTTCTGTTTTAATAATGTCATGGAAACTGGGTGTTCCCATTTCCTGAAACTTGGTATCAGGAACACCCAGTTTTTAGTGAGCCACGTGTCATTTATGACGTTCCCAAACTTGAAATCTACGCTAAATTTCCCTTCCTGTTCAACGATGATTTCCGCAAAAAAGTTAAAGAATTTCCGTTTGTAAATATTAAACTCATTACGAAAAACCCTTTAACGCTCAGGTCTCTTTTTAGATCTAAGGCTGCCCATTCACTAGCGACTGAATCCGTGAGATTAGATAAAGGTGGGCGGAGTTTCAGCATATCGTTGTGTAAGTGTTGGTATTGTTCCTCGAGTCTGATTGTAGAGTTTAATTACTATAGTCGATAGTTCGTTCAGATCTAAACTAGGCCATTCACAGAGGTGTAATTTGCTTCTGCTGGAAATGCTGGTTGTCGCTGGGTGAGTCAACTTGGTCAGTCTCCATATCGGAAGCCTCATTGTTTGGTTCTTTTGAGTGAAAATTACAAGTGGAAGAGAAATGTCTGATATTTGGGTGGACAAAGTTTTTGGGGCGAATTTATTGAACTTTATAAGAGTCATCCATGCCTTTGGACTGTAGAGAGTAAAACGTATTCGGATAGAAACGCTAAAAACAAGGCTTACGAAGTTCTAACAGAAAAACTTGAAGAAAAGTCTCCTGAAGCCAACAGAGACATGGTCACTAAAAAAAATCAACAATATGCGCAGTGTGTTTCGAAAGGAACTAAGAAAGGTTGAGGCCTCCAAGAAATCTGGTACAGGAACTGATGAGGTGTACGAACCATCTCTGTGGTATTATGATCTATCATTTATAAAGGATTCAGAAACACCACGTCCTTCTGTGCCTAATGTGCAAGAGGTGAGGGAAATTAATATGCATTGCATTATTAGCCTATATTTAATGAACAGAACCTGTTAAGGAAATACCAATAGGAAATGTAATTATACACAGAGTTATCTTGAAATATTTGATATTTAATATTCATAAACCAGAAAACCACAATCATCATAATGTTCGGATACAAAATATATTTCAAACCATCTCTGATTGCCAGTGTACTGCACCTTCACCGATGAAATAGTTCAGAAACATTTCTCGAGCTTTTTTTGCGTCTCGAGTGTCGCGTCCATTTCCATCACGTAATAATGATGCATAATAATCAGAGGGCGAACCCTCTGACATATCAGGAATTTTAGCATGACGCTGTATATAATTGTGCAACAAACAGCACGCCATTACAACCTTTCCAATGCTTTGTAATTTCAAATTAATTGGTGATGAAAGTATTTGAAAAACTGCTCGCAATCTTCCGAATGCAGTCGCGACTACTCTGCGAGCTCTGCACAGTCTATAGTTGAATATTCTTTTCTGTTCATTAAGCTGGCATTGAGCATAAGGTTTTAAAAACGTTTCTTTCATTGAAAAAGCTTCATCTCCTATAACCAAAAGGTAAAGGTTCCGACGTGATGGCTACAGTATATGTTTCCCGTCAACAGCTCCTGAACAATTCGGGAATTGCCACATCTCGCGGAAATCTTCGGCAATCGCAATCCATTCTTGGTGTGTATCAGGAAACTAGAAATAAAAATGTATTGTCATACAAAACAACCCATAAAATTATCCTACTCCTCCTCGTCGTCGTATTACTACTACTACTATTACTACTACTACTACTACTACTACTACTACTACTACTACTACCATAGGTGTTAGTGGTGGTGGGGTGGTGGTAGTTACATTCCCTGAATCCATAATTCACATAATGTTCAATACAAACTCTGATATTCATTTTATAATTTGAATACAATATTTAAACAATGTAGTAATTGAATAACCTAAGATATATAATTCAATAATAACTGCAATGATTATTATCGATATATCACATCATATATCATAAATCAATAGCACTGTAGCAGTAGTTGGATTTTCCGCAATGATACATCATTTGTTTGGCAATAACCCTATTTTTATTAATGTTAGTCTTACCTGCATGTTTCATTACATCCTACAGATACTGTTACCAGACAATGAGACGACTACCATACCACCACTTCAACGCTATCAACGCCATATCTGCAAGTAAGTGAGGATGACGATGCAATTGGCGACGC
>NC_089771.1:13252883-13260383 GCF_040412425.1 Macrobrachium rosenbergii
CTAGTTAGACGTAACAAGACGAAGTTTTCATACTGGGATTTCCATACCATGCATAACTTTGTTATTCCCTTTAGGATGCTAATCTTATTGTAGAAAAAGAAATTCAAGACACACATCTCCAGTCAAAGAGGGCTGCATAGAATATGACTTATCATAAAATATACACATAAAAGGTAACAATAACAATAATAGTAATAATAATGTTATTTTTTTTATTTTGCAGTTTCTTCTTCATCTGACGCAACTGTTGAAAGATCAGCGAGACTTGGAAAGCGAGATCACCAGAAATAAATGCATAAAAACTAACGATTCTTAATTATTTCAATAGATAATCCCGGAAGTTACACGCTTCCCCACCGCCTGAGTTGAATAGACCCTATATACGAGTACAGTATACTGACTCTATACATGCATGCGTACGTGCTTCGATGACCATAGTAAACGTAACGCCACTTATACCACAGATGATGGAAGACCAATCATAGGGTCGTCTCAGCCTTACACACAGCTATCGAACTGCTCCCAATGAATTATGTTAAAAATATATTTACAAAAGGGATAGCAAATTTATTACTGTGATAAGTAGATATAAGGCTGCTGTAGCATGTCTATGAAAATGAAGGCTATGGTAGGAAGGCACCATAAGGTACTTCACGAAATAAGAAAAACTAAATGATAACTGAAAAAGTTTTGTGTGAGATGATCCAAACCAGTCTGCGAGTAGCCCATGAATCATTTGATTTTAGGGGCATTCTTGTAGATTACCCTGTTGGACAAAAATATACATAAGAGTTGGTAAATTATCTCTCTCTCTCTCTCTCTCTCTCTCTCTCTCTCTCTCTCTCTCTCTCTCTGTTGTTAGAAAAATATTGTAGTGTAGAGTATATTCATAAAGATCTCGATTACTTTTAATTAAAACAAATTACTAAATTTCAATTAACAAAAGTAGGCAGTATTTTATGAATAGGTCTATGTTTATTCTCCAGTGTTAGGTTACCATATAAAAAAAATTCGAAGATACTACAAGCAAGATAACAGCATCAACAAAAACAAGAATAACCACAACAAGAACCTCTATAAAACGGCTGAATATAAGACACTTCAGTTAAACATAGGCATATTCTTGTTGATATAGAGTGCAGTCACTGCTTGTCATCCCACCGAATGTGTTAACGATCGCAATGAAATCGATTTTATGACTGTTAAAATGTAATAAAATTTCCTAAAATCAATATGAAATACCAGTCTGCATAGCTCTAAGAAAGTCTTTGTGATTAAATTATAAAATGGTGAACACGCTTATCAATATCAGACGGTAATTATCATTATCCTGGTGATTCGAGTGCACCGATTCGAACGCAGACATTTCCTGTGTCACCTCCATGGTCAGGTGAACCTCACTAACGAAAAACAACATTTCACTATCGTCGAACACTCCTGACTTCATTCATATTTCTTATTTTTTTTTACCATTTTTAGGGAGATGTGTATTATGATTTTATTTCAGGGGTTAATTTAACGTTTCCTTTTGATAATCAGCAGAACTTATTTTAGTTCGGTAAAACAACCATTGGTAAATTAATGAAAATGAATAGAACCACAGATTATCCAACCATTTCGAAACCATTACCAACCAATCAGTTTCAAGGAATGGTCGTGACGCAAACAGTGGGCGGGGTTTACCTGCAAAGAGGGGTGGATTTTGCTATAGTTAATGGAAATGTACCGTTTTTCTAAGTTTCATCTACGTAGTAGCAGATGCTTGCTACGTCTTGCATTTGCTAGTTTCCATATACATGCCAAACCCATATCCATACCCATATCTGCATTATACCCATACCCATATCCATACCACACCCATACCCATATCTGTACCCATACCTCTAATCATATCCATTCCACACCCATGCCCATAACCATATCCATACCATACCCATACCTATACCCATACCTGTACCATACGCATGCTGATACACATACCCATACCTATATGTGTACCATGCCCATACCCATATCTGTACCATACCCATACCTATACCCATACCCATATCCTTACTTATACCCATACCCATACCCATATCCATTCCATACCCACACACCCATATCCATACCTATATCATGCCATCCCCATACCCATAGCCATACCCATACCACAGCTAAATTAAGCTTACTAATAACAGTCAGCAAAAGTTTACGGGCAGCACCAGCCCCGTTTACCTTCCGGGGTTTTGAATCAATGCTGATGCCACTGGTAGTTCTGGACCATCACCAGTAGTGCCTGCTGTTGTTCTAGAATTACCCGCTGGGTCCATTTCGAAACGAAAATAACAAACTTCAGCCAAAAATCCTCTATTATATACAGTATACTGTTGGGTCACTTAATGTTGAAAATGTCTGGACACTTATTAAAATATTATTCTTGAAAGACGTTTTCACAACACCAGGATCCTTTGAAGCAGTCTTTAGCTCTTGAAGCATTCCTGGAGAAATTCCCATTGGATTATAAAGTCTTCTTAAATTCTTAAAGACTCCAGGTTCCTGTGAAACCATCTTCAGCTCCTAAACAGAATGCAGGTGGTTCGTAGTTACCACATGAGGTTAATTAAACACTTCATAAATTCTAAATGTTACAAGTTATATTTTGACTTGAAAACCTGTACATTACTTTTATTAAAAAAATTATGTCCTTACAAATCTATAAACTTTTGTTAATGGTACTCATTCTCAACACTTTATTTCAACATAAAGCAAGGAAAAGGGAAGAAGGAAGGGGGAGGGAGGGAGGGAAGAGGGATGGGAAAGGAGGCGGGAGGGGAGGGGAAGGGGGATGGGGAGGGGGGAGGAAGAGGAGAGGGGGAAGGGAGGTGGGAAGTCGGGCAGGGGAGAGACACATACAGAAAGGCAGCCAAGAAAATTTATATAAGTAGTAGATGCTCGCTATCGTTTGCATTTGCTAGTTCCCATATCTGTACCATACCCATATCTGTATCATACCCATACCCATACCCATATTGTACCATACCCATACCCATATTGTACCATACCCATACCCATTCTGTACCATAACCATACCCATATCCATTCCATATCCATACCAATACCCATATCCGTACCATACCAATCCCCTTAGCCTTCATAAGTTCTCCTTCCATGTTCCATTCTTAATTAATAAGTTCCCCCTTCATGTTTCACCCTTAAGTTCTCCCTTCATATTCCACCCTTAATAAGTTCCCCCTTCATGTTTCACCCTTAAGTTCTCCCTTCACATTCCACCCTTAATAAGTTTCCCCTTCATGTTTCACTCTTAAGTTGTCCCTTCATATTCCACCCTTTAATAATCATGTTTCACCCTTAAGTTCTCCCTTCATATTCCACCCTTAATAAGTTCCCCTTCATGTTTCACCCTTTAAGTTCTCCCCTTCACATTCCAATTCCTTAATAAGTTTCCCCTTCATGTTTCACTTTTGTTGTCCCTTCATATTCCACCCTTTTTAATAAGTTCCCCTTCATGTTCCCCTTGATGATTCACCCTTAATAAGTTCCTCCATGTTTTACTTTAAGTTCTCCCTTCATATTCCACTCCTTTAATAAGTTCCCATCATGTTTCACCTGTAAGTTCTCCCTTCATATTCCACCTTTAATAAGTTCCCCTTCATGTTTCACCCCTAAGTTCTCCCCTTCATATTTCACCCTTAATAAGTTCCCCTTTCATGTTTCACCCTTAAGTTCTCCGTTCATATTCCACCCTTAATAAGTTCCCCCTTCATGTTCCCCTTGATGGTTCACCATTAATAATTCCCCCCTTCATGTTTCACCCTTAAGTTCTCCCTGCATGTTTCACCCTTAAGTTCTCCCTTCATATTCCACCCTTCATGTTCCCCCTTGATGGTTCACCCTTAATATGTTCCCCCTTTATGTTCCACCCTTAAGTTCTCCTTCATGTTCTCAAGTCTCTCCTCTCTCTCAAATCTCTCTCCGTCTCCTCTATAGCTCCTCTTTAAATCTTTGTTTGTCCTGAATAGCTTCCTCTCTGTCTTGTCTGTCTCTCTCTCTCTCTCTCTCTCTTTGAATCTTTATTTGAACCTTTCCTTCCACCTCTGTCTGTGTCTGTCTTTCCTCTCTCTCTCACTCTCTCTGAATCTTTCTTCCTCTCTCTCTCTCTCATTCTCTCTATGAAACTTTAATTTTCTCTCTCTCAGAATCCTTTTTTACTATTTCTCTCTCTCTCTCTCTCTCTCTCTCTCTCTCTCTCTCTCTCTCTCTCTCTCTGACGATACATATGTAAATAGAGGAAAACTCATTGAAGACGCAACTGGCTGCCTGCAAGCCTCTCATGCATGCTGACTAACATTTCCAGATAACAGATCAAGGAAATAGTCCTTTGAAGTAGGATGCAACCAGACGAGTTTGATATTTAACCGAGAATATGCCGGAAGGACGGGATTCGCGGGATTATGTCAAATATGATAATGGACATGGTTATTCTGTAAAAGATCAGACACACACACACACACACACACACACACACACACACACACACACACACACACATTATTAGAGTTATATATATATATATATATATATATATATATATATATATATATATATATATATATATATATATATATATATATATATATATATATATATATATATATATATATATATATATATACACACACACAGCAATGAACAGTATTCATTGTCTATGTACGTCTCTCTCTCTCTCTCTCTCTCTCTCTCTCTCTCTCTCTCTCTCTCTCTCTCTCTCTCTCTGTCGTTACGTAAAGTGACAAAACACCCCATCCCTAGAAGGATATCGAGTGTCCCATCCCTGGGGATGAAGGAACCATTAGGTTACTTCACCCTGGGCCGAGTGACCAGTGTTGTCCTAAGGAAGGAAATGTGTGTTTGATAAACAAATGAAACTTGGCACGTGGAGAAGTAATCGCTCAGAGTTAAGGTCCCATTTCTCTGATGGAAGATGCTTGGAATTATATAAACTATCTTTTGTTCTCTGACCATCTTTGCTCTGTTCTTACTAATTAATCATTCAGTCTTTTTTTATTTATATGTTTATACTGTGTGCTTTAACCTTTTCCTGTGTACAGATATTCAGTGTAAACTTTTTTATCACCACCTCCTCTGAGATAGCTCTAACTTCAACTTCCATGCTATATTACCCTACAAATGTTGGTCATAAACCAAGTTTACCAATTAATGTAGGAGTTTGAAGAGCATAAAATGGTAATACGTCAATGGCGGAGCATTCAGCACATTGCCCATATAAAATTCTTAGCAAATCACAAAATGCTCCAGCAAAATATCTTATCTAACAGAAACTAGCAACTAATTTGATAGTGTTACTTTCCAAGTAGGTATCTATCTCGATATTTTCCGTATAGTACTGAAGTGATATAGGTAAATATTTTCTTCGAAAGTTATTTTATGAATCAATGAATGGATTCATGAGAAATAAAATAAAAATTTTTACTTTTTTTTTATATTTGAGATATTATATTCGTCAACATCTTTTTTTATTTCGGTTCTTATTACAAATAGAATCGAAACGTTACATAAGCCCACCCATATCAAATTTGGTTTTTAGTTTTCCGTAAAAGAAAACTGCGGAGTGGTTATTTGTCTGCCCGTCCTCACTTTTTCTGTCCACCCTTAGATCTTAAAAACTAGTGAGACTAAAGGGCTGCAAATTGATGCGTTGATCATCCAACCTCCAATCATCAAACATACCAAATTGCAGACCTCTAGCCTCAGTAGTTTTTAATTTATTTAAGGTTAAAGTTAGTGATGACCGTGCGTCTGGCACCGCTATAGGTGCCAGCAACACAGACCACCACCGGACACTGGTTGAAAGTGCCTCATTGGCCGCGGCTAACAAGTTAACTGGGCCGTGGCTGGAGAATTTAATAAAACATTATATGCTGTTCAGAAAACTCTATTGAGACGAAGGAATTTCGGTGCACTCTTTACTTGCTATAAATTCATCACGAATCTCGTATAAAATAAAATTAAGGAAATTCTTTCTATCTTAATCTGTAATCCTTGTGAGTCTACCCGGTTAAAATAGTCTTCACAAGTACTAAATTCCTAAAAGCAACTTGATGCGGCATCACTCTCTCTCTCTCTCTCTCTCTCTCTCTCGTTTTTTATTTCTTCCCTCTGCTCAGTGGCCTTTAATTATTCGCTTAGATAAGACTTTGAATATTCGAGGCATCGAGACCAAGAAAAATTTTTAAATTATTTCCAACTCTTGAATCCTGCGGGAGAATTCGGCTAAGAGAGTATTGACCCGATAATGCTCCCTAGGTCACCTGACCTTAAAGATTATATTCTGTAATTTTTCTTGAATATATATATATATATATATATATATATATATATATATATATATATATATATATATATATATATATATATATATATATATATATATATATATATATATATATATATATATATATATATATATATGTAACAATTATATATATATATATATATATATATATATATATATATATATATATATATATATATATATATATATGTATACGCAATAATTTTATATATATATATATATATATCATACAATAATAATAAAGTATATATATTGTCGTAAGCGGGGGTCCTTAGGATAATAAATAGCGAATGCTTTATAGTATGGACTGCCTTATGGGCCAAGGGGGGATCCCCGATTATGAACAAAAGGAATGCTAATGGGACTTACCTTGAGGTTTTCATTGATTAACCCAGGGAACGAAGGTCGCCAGTTTGGAATTAGAACTCTATTTACATTTAAGAGGTTTATTTGCAGAAAACGGGGCAAATATGATAGACCAAAATGTAGCAATTTACAGACAAGTAAGTCAAATATGACAGGCCATAAATGCAGTAATTTACAGACAAGCAAGGTAAATATGATGGGCCACAGATGCAACCATTCACATTAAAGTAAGTAAATATGATATGCCCAAAATGCAGCAATTTACAGACAAACAATAAAATGAAAGGGGTAATTCCCAGGATAATGGCAATAGTTTTCAGCAAGCTTTCTGTGTTGGCAACGGATTTCTTGGATCAGGCTGCAACCAGGAATGTTTGGGAACTTTGGATGGCAGTCAGTAAGGGATATCTTGGCATAGATTTTGAACTGTAGCTATGCAGTCTCTTGGAACAGAATTCTGGAGTTAGGACAAACACATGGGAGCAAAAGAAATCTCCCTTGTTACTAAACAGAGCACAATGAACATTCTTAACTTCTAAATCTTAGATAGCCCAGTTTAACACTATGAGGGAGGACTTAATTCCAGGGTATGAGGCTACTGAACAAAGGCACTTTAAAGGTTGAATTTGGATGGCTCGACTGGCACAAAGGAAATGCAGTAAGTGGAAATGGGAATTGGAAAATCATTGAGATGCAGTAAGGAAGGATTGACTAGACGAAACGAGGGGTTGGGTACTGGCGTAAACTAACTCTCAGAC
>NC_089771.1:13267883-13290383 GCF_040412425.1 Macrobrachium rosenbergii
TAACTTGATTTGATAAATGAATTTTCTTTTTTAAATCTTGAGTAATTCTTGATGGTTTAAATTTTGTGATTAATTTAAATTCATATATTTGTTTATATTTAATTCAAAAATTCTATATTTTGTGTTATCATAATATATATTTTCAGATTGTATTCTAAATAATTGTGAATTTTAATTATAAACTTTGAATCTGAAAAATAGAATAACATTTTAAGAAAAACAGTGTTTCATTTATTGACCATCAGTGAATAGGATTGATGTGCATAAGGCAAAGTATCAACATGTTTTGTTCTTTTTAGTTTTCATAATTAAGACCAGGAAACAGTTAAGTTTTTTGGAATGATGCCCTTTTACTCTAGAAGATTTCTAGTTTAATTTGCAGAAAACATATTCCTTAGTTTGATTTTCCAAGTGATAAATAAGTTTTCTTAGGGATCACTGTTAAGCTCAGTCGTAACAATTAATGTTATGAGTTCAGGTATCTGGCAGTGAGGTATATTTTTGAAAACAATGTAATAACCAGGTACTTGATAGCATCGTGACATTATATATATATATATATATAACTTAAATGCATATATACTATATATATATTGGATACATGCATACATGATATCCCTTCTGAAAATATTTATATCACTGCAGTCATATAAAGGATATCATATATATATAATATCTACACACATCACACATAAACATATATATAAACAAACTATTTAATTTATCCTTCATTTAAATATAATAATTCATTTAAATATATAGAAAAATAATACATTCATACTTACAATAGACATCAGTTGCAAAGCACTACAGGTCCATTTTATAAACTTTTGTTCCTTATAAAAGTGCAACTTAAATGCACTAACTTGCTTCTTGGATGGTGAGTCCATTGATCACAAAGGACTTCCCTAAAAAAACATAAAAATATCTTTCATTTAAATATAATAATTCATTTAAATCTTTACAATAGGGAAATTTGTTGCGAAGAACGAATTTCATTTCGTCCCAAAAACATAGAAATTTCCACCCGCTAAACTATTTAGGTTAATAGCTCTCGCTGTCTATTGCGTCAGTCATTCATTATTTTTCTTCTTCTTCTTCTTCTTCTTCTTCTTCTTCTTCTTCTTCTTCTTCTTCTTCTTCTTCTTCCACCGGTTCACTGGTTCCCTAATTTATGGCATAGATAAGGCCTTGGATATTCGCGAGCATGCCACCGGGACAAATAGAATTACCTCCATCTCCTGCCTCGCCAATTCTTGCGGGCGAATTCGCCTGAAGGCATATTGACCCGGTATTGGCCCCAAGGCCACCTGAACCTACTTCCTGTGGTACTCTCTCTCTCTCTCTCTCTCTCTCTCTCTCTCTCTCTCTCTCTCTCTCTCTCTCTCTTCCCAACTAGGAGTTATGCTGAGAAGAAGAAGAATAAGTCTTCAAGCTTTCAATCTCCAAGAAATATATGACAGTTGAATCATCTAGAGAGAAGATGCATACTTTAGCACTTAGGAGCCAAATGTGAAATTATAGTTTGCGCGAATAGAAAGGAAAAGAGTGATTATTTGTGAAGAAACTGAAAGGTGTAGGGTTACAGGTCGAGTAGAGAGGAAAACTAGAGACTACTGAATAAAAAAATTGTTAATTTAGAGTTGTATGGCTACGACTGAGTATGACAGACTAAATTATTTTAATAGCGATTTCATATGATTCAGAAATCGAAAAGATCAGAATTAAAACAAATACTTTTGGGAAGATCTAAATCGATGTCCGTATGGTTTGGAGAACGTAAAAAAGGTGGTTTTGATAGTTAAGTGAAATAATTCAGAGAAAGATGACAGAAATATGTGGACTGTATAAATAGAAGGTTTGTTGGAAAATTATGTAATTTGAGGAATAATTACCTACTGAAAGGAAGATAAAGAGAGTGCAGAGATGGATGGAAACAAATTTTAGAGAGTAAAAAATATTAAAATATTGAAGAAAATATGATAACTTCTCTAGATAGAATAAATTGATGTACAAGTAAATGGAAAGAGAAAAAGACTAAATTACGATTTAGTCTCCAAAGAAAAAATTTCATACAATGAAATCTGAGATTTAAGAACTTTAAAAATAACAGAAATGTTATGGGGAAAATAATTCCACGAAATATAATCCCCCTCCCCTCCCCAACCTTCTACATAATATGCATACTTAGATTGTGCTTCCGGTGCCAAGTGACTCCTGATACCGCTCTTGCCCGCAAGTTCACTTCATTTAGCTTCGAACTGGTGCGTTTACTGGGCCTTAACTGGGGTTTTTGGGGTCAGTCAAATTTTCCCAACTAAATCTTCTTTGGTGAGTTTTTCCTCTTCTAATAAATATTTAGTAGTGGGTTTTTATGTGTTTTTTAGGGGATATTTCAAAATTCACCCAACTGGATATTTGGGAAGCGTTTTCTCTTCTAGTAAGTATTTAATAGTGGGTTTTTGTGTTTCTGGGCATTTTCCAGATTTTTCTGACTAAATCTTTGGAAAGTTTTTTCCTTGTTTGATAAATATATAATAAAAAAAAAATTCATGTTTTCGGAGATTGTTTTATCTGTCTTTTTGTGGTTGACCTTGAAAAGCTGCCTTGTGGGTAGATTATTCACTCTTTTTTCTCCTTTTTAAAAAGCCTTGCCACACATTCTACAATCTAGTTAGTATATGAGGTGTCACTTAACTGAAAGACAAAATCACCAAATATACATAAATAATTCAATGTGGAAAAAGGAAAACAGCAAAATAAAAATTCCCAAACAAGATCAGCATTGCCCACAGAACCCACACTACGTCCCTGGCGTACAGGAATCCCACTGTATTGTTTAAACTGAAGCTTTCCCCTTCGTCAATGAACGCATTTCAGTGCTATTTCCCTCCTGAAAACGGGGAAGACCCGTTATGGAACTGTAACGTCATCGTTATAATAATTCTGCGAGGTGGAACGATACATCTGCAAAGGAAGGAAGGAAGGAAAGAAGGAAGGAAGGAAGGAATCCCGTGTATTTTGCTCAAAGACGCCAGACTCTCCAGTCTTACCAGCGTCGAACGAGTTCCTGGATAAATTGCGAACATTTGTTAAACCAGTTATGTGCGGAGTGGCAAGAAAACTGATTTTATTTGTATGTCTAATTTATCTTAATTTAAGCATGTTCTTCTTTTTGGAAACTGTCCTGTTTTTGGTGATTTAACTTCCCTTGTTTTGTCAGTGACTTTTTGAAAAATGCAGACATGTGGAAACATATCACTATTGTTATCCTAATTACTTATCAAACTTCTTGAATGTATAAGAACTCATTTTTTTATATAGAACCTCTTTGCCATACTGATTTATTTACATTATGAAAAAGAGCAATTTGATATTATGCAGCTTTTCATTCAACATCCTTGAAACTTGTCAATATATATATATATATATATATATATATATATATATATATATATATATATATATATATATATATATATATATATATATTTATAAATATTACGCTGTTCGCCCTCGAACATTTAGGGGATAGAAATCAGGCCTGACTGGTACAGGGAAATTGCTTTGTCCTAATGATAGGTGGTGCATTTAGGCATTTAACCCCATAGGCTGGAAAGTTTGTAAACAAAATATGTTAGGCATTAGGGGACCTAAGTTTCAGAGAGGGTTTACGCCAATGACCCCTAGTTATGGTGGCCTCAAGCTTTATTCTATGCATTCGACGATGTCTTGTCAAGGTCGGATTGCCCGGGCGGTATAAGTCCTCCTCTGGAAGAACGGTTAGGTCGTCAGTGAGAGAGATTCCAGCTGGTCGCTGAACCAGGGTGACGCCAAGTATGCGAGATAACGATAGTTGGACTTTATTCCCTTATTTTTACTCCTACGTCTATCTTAATTAGTGAATTGGGAAGACTGCCAGAATAACTCCTGAGGTCCTTGTTGATGCGAACAACGTTCGTCCTGGCAAAGTCCGATTTTTGTTGAAGCTTCGTCGATTGACTAGTATCCTTGTTATCGTATTTTTTCTTTGTTTTCCTTCAGCCACCACTTAGGTATATGTTTACGAAGTTCAGATTAAGTCAAATTATTTTATTGTTAGCTTCAACCCCATTATTCCAGTAAAATAACCAGATTTAGGGCAAGTTTCAAAATCAGGTTAAATCTCAAAATGCTTTGATTGCCTCAAGGCCTCAATGTTTGGAAGAACTCGCTTAGGCGAAATCAAATTATCTCAAATATCTTTGTTAGGTTAATAACCCTAACTGGCGACCTTGGCTAATTAACGCCTGTCTTTGAGGTTAACTTTGGCTTCAAATGACAGGTTACGTGTAATCTTGGTTTGCAGGGCCAATAAAATTTACGTAAATTGAATAATACATGATCAACCAAGACTTCTCACGTAACATTGGCGACTATGCATTAGAATCTAAAGTACATTTTAGAGAAGAATCCTGGAGAAAAGGAAATTAAAATTACATTAATTCCAAAAATAAAAGTCAGATATCGAAACTCCATTTCATTCTTCCAAACAAGGAACGAAATAATAATAAGCAGTAAAGAGGATAGTTATAATAACAAGTGTAGCGAGAATTAGCGTAGGAAGGTGCGTCGAGAGCAGAGAGTCATAATTTTGTAACGGTTACCAAAGGGCATTTTACCGTGTTCGGACCGTGAGAAGTCGTTCAAGCAACGTATCTTAAGGCCGAAAAGCGGAGCCCATTTCATGTACACAAAGTAATTTAGAAATCGCGTCGGCAATTTGATCGTTATTGTTTGCATATAGCGGAATCATTCAAAAACCATGTCAGTGAAGCGGCGAACGAACGGAAGTAGTAATTGTATCATAAAATACATTTTCAGTAAAGTAAATTTGGTCCGTTTCCAAATCACGCAAATTCTATTCCATTGTTTGCCGAGGATGTTTCCATCACAGAAACGATAACAAAAGACACAAAGTTGTTGGTAATTTAGTTTTCCATCCGTAACGTAAAACGCCATGCATGATTTGTATATTTAAAGTAAAATCTGGATACCTGCATTTGTTTCTTGCTTGTTTGAATTTGTGCAAAGAAAATACTCCGGCCAAGGGTTGTTTTGAAATTGTTCGAACTGTTTGTGAGAGAACGTCATTTTGGGGTTTCCGCCAGCCGAGGCTGTTTTGAAATTTAGCCTAACGGGACCTTGGCCGCCATCTTAACGACCTCGTTATTGTGACCTCGTTGCCTCCACTCTGGGGGCATTTTCTTTTTTTTGGTTCGTAGCTTAACCCAGAATATCTTAGCTAGAAAAAAACCAAAGATAATTTAGGCAGGGAAAGATAGGCCTTAGTTAGGGAGTAATACCACAAGTTCCTATACGAATACCTACTATAAAATCATATAAAGAAAATTTAAATTTTACGATAAACTTTTGTGACGCCGGCTCCCCGGAAAATTAAGAGATAATGAAGTAATCCTAAGGAAGCCAAGACGATGCATCTATATCATTTTATTAAGATCCATGCCATTGTGCATGTATAAAATCTTTGTTTACATGTTCTCAAGCAGCAAGAAATTAGCTGATTGAAAATCTCTCTCTCTCTCTCTCTCTCTCTCTCTCTCTCTCTCTCTCTCTCTCTTGTCATTTCAAGCATTCCCTAACCTAAGTGTACGCCGACCCTCTTCAAAGAAAGAATGGCCGACACCAGGCTAATTAATCTGAATACTTAAACCAAATAAAAAAAACACCTCTGTCCCACAATAGATGAGGACAAGTTAAGAGTAATTACGATAGTGATAAACTGTCGGTCACGAGTGAGGCCTGCTATCCAGACCGAAGCAAACAGTAGTTTTCACCCTCTGAAAAAGAAGGGGCCAGCCGTTGCCGGTACTGGGACCAGCCACTCACGAGGATCTTTTAAGAAAAAAAAAAAAACCCAAATTGCTTTATTCCACAGTGCCAATAATTTGCAGCACTCATCACTTGAATAGCTCTCTCTTTTACCTTCCCTTTCTCTCTCATTCGATTGTTGCACTCTGCAGGTGTGTAGAGTGCCTTTCCTCCCATATAGCCTAGTTGGACTCCAGTAGAGGGTCCCTAGGAACACATTAGCACCATAAGTGCCACCAAGCAAGAATCCAGAAAAATAAATAAAACAAAACAAAAGGGAACACAGAAGAGAAGGTTCTTCTGAACCTAACCTGCACCAGTGCCTAGGGATACTGAGTGCCACCAGTGTGACCTGTACACGGCACACCCAAACTTCTGATGCCACCTTTTGAAAGGGTGCCACGTCATTGAAGAACATCCGCTGCCCAAGTACGCCCGCGTCGGCCGGTTGGGACGCCCTTCCCCACCAGAACCATGGCAGCAGAGCATTATAAAACTTTCCTGGGGCTGGGGACGGTGCAGGTCTCACCGCTGGAACTTACCTGGGTTAAGGAGCAAGTGGACGACTTGGCCCAGAAAGCGGGAGAAGGAAGAAAGACTCGAGAGGAAGTAATGAAGCCGAGCAGAGGAAGTATGAAGAGGAAAGAGAAGAAAGAGGAGACAGCATGAGTTAGCCTGCAAGGAACTGGTTAGCCCTAAAGAGAGAAAGGAGCTCGAGCTTGAGAGAGCGAAATGGAGAATGCCGAAGTTATGGTTAGCCATCAAGCCTCCAGTCCTACACCTGCCAAACTCAAACGCTCCAATTTCGAGCATCAGTTCACAGTCCCCAAGTGGACTGAGGACGAGCCAGAAGCATGGCTGGAGGAGAGATCGAGGCTCTTTCGATAACTACAGCACCACGGAGACGGAGAGAGCCTTAATACTAGCCAAGCATATGGAGGGAAAAAGCTGGGCAGCGCCGCTCACTGGAGAAGAGCCAGAGAGGCAACATGGCATGGAAGTTCAGAGTCATTACAAAGGCCTACGACGATAACCCAGAAAATGGAGACAACGGTTCCGAGGTCTCTGCCAAGGAAGTCTATTGGTCTTGGACGGAAATGGGCATGTCACAAAAACCAGTCCGGTACGCGCTGAAATTGACTCCCTTGGCCTGCACGACGTTTGAGGATCTTCCATCGACTATGCTAGAAGACCTTCAACGTGTGCCAGACTTCCTTGCGGTATATCTTAACGATAAGCAGCCCTCCACACTTATGAAGCTTGTCGCATGGCTGATTCGTGGGAAACCTTCAATCAGTCGCGATAGCACCTCTCAGAAGCTTAATCATCCTCCGCCTACCTCTCAACTCCACTCACTCAAGAATGGACTGCTCATAAGACCCTGTGCAACTATTGCAAGAAGGGGGCCACGCTGAAGCTGAGTGCCGATACAAACTCGGCACTAATAAGCAGCCTAACCCTACCAGCCAGAACTCCGCTCCCGATTCATCCGCTCAGCCTCTCCCAACAGTTACTGCATGCCACCGAGCCCATCCAAAAGGCCCGTGCAATCTCTGTGGGCTACTAGCCACTACAATGTTGGATCTCTGGCCTGTCCCACATCATGTACCCACCATCAAATTTGTCAACCTAATCAGCACTTCATTCCCGCGGCTGGTCCAAGACCGATCCTTTACCCCGAGACTGAAACCCAGTACATCTCGGCCTCTTCAGAGCACTAGCCTGCCCATGACCTTCGGTCACAGTAGACACTGCGTGGCAGATATTACTTGATCGCCAGGGGCTCAAGTGCCAGCGGTGCTGTGGTTGTGAAACGCGGTGGGAAATGGGGATAGAGGGCCACACCATCACCGCTCCTACTGTCCAACTCCAGGTTATGACACCTTGGGGCACGATACCCCACCGCCTGGCGTGGTAGGTCTTGGCCCGGAGGGTCTTCTTGTTGGGTCGGGATCTTCTCTGCGGAAGCCCGTCACCAACGCCACTCCGCAGCCACGTTACCTCCTCCACGGAGGCCCCCATCTAAAACTCTCAACCATGACAAACCTCACCTTCCGCCCACCAGTGGTCCGCCGGAAGGGGCGCCACCAACCTATTTCAGGCCTAGCCCTCTCCAATCGCTTGAAGGGCTGGCCCACCAAGAGGTCCTCCCCTTCCGCGAAGAGAGATTCAGGAGGAGCAGTGCTTCACTGCAGGACGTGCGCGGCAGACCAGTCCACAAGTGGGAGGGCTGCCCAAGCAAGCAACGCCCAGCGGACCCGAACAAAAACTCACTAGGAGGCTACGATCTCCTGCTGGGGCAGGAGTCCTCTGCCGCGAGCTTAAACCCAAGTCGTCCGAGGTATTGCACTCCCGGACCTTGTCAGGCATGCCTGACCTCAACTGCTGCCAGTGCCACTTGCAGAGCACTGAGCAGGCTCAGACTCCGTCCGGCCACGGACGTTGAGCTACCACCGGAAAAGGCCCCCTATGTTGTCTAAATCATGAGGTGAATCCTCCTCCGGGAGATTTAGGATTCCATGCAGTTGATCATCGCGACTGGAGAGCCTCCAGCACCCGAAACTTCTTCTTTGCAAGATTCTCTTGCAATTTGGCTCAGGGATGAACCCCTGGAGGATCGAAATGGTACCTCTCCTTGGAAGACCAGGAACTGCATCCTCGGCCCAGAAGTCGAGATCGCTCTCGCCCGGTTGCTCAGCAGCCGGAGGAGTCCTCCCGCAGCTTTGCAGTTGCTCCCTGACTCGCGCCCGCAGCCCTTCTGGCCTGTCCCCGGAGTCAGTGCTCATCACCTGCTAGGCCAGCTAACTGATAGGCCTTGAGAACCGAAGAAGCAAAGAAGAAGGGCGGAAGAGAGCCCAGTAGTTGCCGAGCCATACGCTCATCCCCACTAGTGCCCTAACATCTAGAGTGATCCTGGCCCCTTTGCCCAGAGAAGGTAGCCAGTGTGATCTCTTCCTTTTATTTGTACCTAGCCTAGGCCTTAAAGTACGGTACATCAATTTAGTAACCTTGTTCCTTCCACTTACCACCGAGCCGCAGTAATCATGCGGGCAGCATAACTATTTGTAGTAATCTTAACTGTTGTGAAACGAGCCACGATGCTCGTGACACGATGCCCTAAGGCCTCAGTGAGGCACCCATTTATCATGAGGCGACCCTCCTTGGATGCTAACTAGTAAATTTTAATTGTATTAAAACATAAACCATGTTGTATTTAGTTAGAATATTAACTCTTTATGTTGGTGCTACGGTCGGGTTAGGATAGGTTAGGCTAGGGAATATCATAGAGATGTACCCACTAGGCTAGGTCTAAAACACATCTTGATTGTAGGAGTAGCCTATAAAACCGTGAGCACCTTCTAGTACTATTAGAATTAGGGTTAAGAAGTGATTATAGCTCCACATCCTATCTAGGGTTAGTAGTTCTGTAGCTAGGTAGGCCAACCAGGACCAATCTGCCTCAGGGGAAGGAGAGAGTAACCTGGGAGGCGAACAGCTTGTTAGTATAGACCTCACGCCCGAAAAGGAGTGAAGGCCCTTAAAGGGAGCTTTTATAACATTTACGCTGTTCGCCCTCGAACATTTAGGGGATAGAAATATCAGCCTGACTGAGACAGGGAAATTGCTTGTCCCACTCCATAGGCAGCATTTAGGCATTTAACCCCATAGGCTGGAAAGTTTGTGTAAACAAAATATTTAGGGCATTAGGGATTTCTCGCCTCAGGAGAGGGTTTACTCAATGACCCCTAGTTATGGTGGCCCTTAAGCTTTATTCTATGCATTCGACGATGCCTTTGTCAAGGTCGGATTGCCCGGGCGGTATAAGTCCTCCTCTGGAAGAACGAAGCGAGTCAGGGTCAGTGAGAGAGATCCCGGGTCGCTGAACCAGGGTGGCGCTGCGTCACGTCTTAACGATATTCTTTATTCTTTATTACTTTCTCCTCCGCATTTGCATCTTAATTAGTGAATTGGGAAGACGCCAGAATACAAACTCCTTGAGGTCCTCGTTGCGCTTAATAATCGCGCTCACTGTAAGTCCGATTCTTGTTGAAGCTTCACGATTGACTAGTACTTTCTGTATTTCATTTTCTTTGTTTTCTTCCTTCAGCCACCACTTAGGGTATATGTGTTTACGAAGTCTAGATTAAGTCAAATTATTTTATTGTTAGCTTCAACCCCATTATTCCAGTAAAATACCTAGATTTAGGAGTGTTGCAAAATCAGGGTTAAATCTCGATGCTTTGATTGCCCAAGCGTCCGAGATGTTTGGAAGAACCGTTTGCGTTTAAATCAAATTCATCTCAAATATTCTTTGTTGAGTTAAGCCAACCTTAACTGGGACCTTTACATTAATCTGTCTTGAGGTTAACTTTTGGCTAAGTGACAGGTTACGATGTAATCTTGGTTTGCAGGCCGTAAAATTTACGTAAATTGAATAATACATGATCAACCAAGACTCACACGTAACAATATATATATATATATATATATATATATATATATATATATATATATATATATATATATATATATATATCTATATATAAATGTAAAAATCATTGATTCAATATAAGCCTGGCAATTGTAATATGAAAAAAAGAAAAACCAAAATTATCTTATATATTATATACCGACATAAAATGACAACTATTCAGAATCTGGAGTAATAAAAATATAAAAAAAGACTTTTTACCAATTGATTTAGGACGGGAAAACAACAAAATTAAATTTACGAAAAACACATGAAGGGAAAATTAATAGCTGATATTTACACTTAGAAAAAATGAGAAACTAATAATACTGAATAGAAAACGATTCCATCAATAGTTCATTACCAAGAACGAGTACTTGACAAGTGGCAACCTTTAAAAGCTTAGTGATTCCTGTTAATTGGAATAAACTTGGCGATCTCTCATTAATGTTTCTCTCTCATTGTTTTTCACATTTAATCCCTCTCAAAGTACAGACACGTTTTCATTCCTGAAATGACAAGATATAGGGAATCACGGGGATTAATAAGTTACAAAGGAAAACAGAAAATAAAATATTGCTGAAGGATTTGAGATGAGAGAGTAGGGAACGAAAATGAAAAGGAGAAACAATACACAGAATTTCATACAAAGCATATATATATATATATATATATATATATATATATATATATATATATATATATATATATATATATATATATATATATTTATATATATATATATTATATATATCCAAGATAGTATATATAATGATATATATATATATATATTTATATCTTTATATATATATATATACTGAATATATATATATATAATTTATACGCCATACACAAAAATAGACAAAAAATAATAATTGGCCTATCATTTATTTTGGGTGCCAACAAAATAAACTTTTTGAGAAATTTATTTTTTGCTCCCGTTGAACATTGCCAAAGGTTAATAATTTTAATATAATATTGATAAAATTAATATAATGCTTACTTTGGTTTAATAATGCGGCATAAGTATTTACTTTTTAATTTTATATCTTATAATGTATATTTTCTTTATTATTTTCTTTAATTAATTCCATCTAAATCTTCATTTTTCACTCATATTTTATACAACTAGGTTGTGATTAACAAAGATTGTAGTTTAAAAGCAATTCAATTGTATTTATCAAAACAATAAAATGGTGTTGGGCAAACCGCAAGATTGTTATCATCTGAATTTAACATCCCAAGGGTTCCGAAATATCATTTGATATTGATTTAACATTATTAAACCGAATAAGCATTATATTAATTTTGTTAATATATTATAATTCTATTAACCTGCTGGTATTACATTAAATGATCGAAAAAATCTAATTTAATCAAAAAGGCTTTAATTTTGTTCCACTTTTTAAACAAAGAAAATGGTTATCATTATGCCTTTCTTATATATTTATATTTTATACAACAACAATAACAACAACAAATTCATATATATATATAGGAAACCAACCAACATATATATATATATATATATATATCATTATATATATATATATATATATATATATATGTTTGTGTGTGTGTGTGTTGTGTATGTCCCAGTATATATATATATATATATACATATATAAAATAATATATATATATGCTTAATATATATATATATTTCATATATAAATAATATATATATATTATATTTTATACATATAAAATATATATATATATATATATATATATTTATATATATATATATATATATATAAAGGAAAATAAAAAATAAAATATTACTGAACCTTGTTTTTACTATACATAAAACACTAAAATGAATAGGAGAATTGTATACAAACACACACACATAATATGTATGTATATATTATATATATATATATATATATATATATATATATATATATATATATATATATACTGTATATAATATGTGTCTGTATATACATATCATATATAATACATATATATATATATATATATATATATATATATATATATATATATATATATATATATACATACATATATTATAATTTCCCAAGAATCCTAGCCATCAAATGCTTTACTTAAAGCTTGAAAATACAACAGTGCATTTTGGGCACTGCCTGACAAGGAAGGGCGAAAGGAACATAGGCCCCTCCCTTAATCTTTTAATCGTCTATCAACTTTCTCTTCTTGAACCTATGACTGCAGGAGACTTTTGTTTACAGAAGCACGAGGTCAGCCGGGAAGGGGGATTAAGAGAAAAAAGACAGCTGGCCCGTGCCTGGGACTTGGTCATAGATGAAACCAACCCCTGAACCGACGTCAGAAAAAGGGTCTCACCGAATGGACGCGAGAGAGAGACACTGTAGGACGCGAGAGAGAGACACACTGTAGGACGCGAGAGAGAGACACTGCAGGACGCGAGAGAGAGACACACTGTAGGACGCGAGAGACATTACACTGTAGGACGCCAGGAGGGCCACTGTGGGACGAGAGACACACATCGCTGATCGATCTCCTTCAGAGGGCATGCTCTACCACGTGGTCCCTGCATCAGGCAGGGACCCCTGCATTTTGGTACTCAGTGAAGCCCAGCCTTTCCTCCACCGCCATTTCTTGCTGAAGCCACCTCTTCTACAAGGTAAAGTGATTTGTTGCAAAAGTTCTTCCATGTCAGTCACACTGTTCTAATTCTCGAAATTCCTATTTCCTTTTCTATGTGCCAGTATTCCCATATGTTAGGATCTTTGGTTGTTCTATGGGCGGTACGGTAGTTACCTGTTTATTTATTTGGCTAATCCTCTCCCCTCCCCTTTTATTTTCACAGGATTGTTGACGTCTGTGGTGGCGTGGCGCCAACTTTTAGTCAGGTTCGGGCAGCAGAAGCTTGAACAGGTTGTTCTCTTGAAGAGAACTTTTTTGAGTACCAGCAGCAGTTCGACTTTGAGGACGTTTCTTGGGCAGCCGGTGTTTGAGCCCAGACTGGAGCAGCACCAACGAAGATGGTTGTTTGTTGGCCGCAGGTGGAGACCCTGTCGGCAGTTTTTGGCTCGAAGGTGCAGTGGCCCCGTGTCCTTTGTATTTTGGCGAGACGGCAGGACGTCGTGATAATACGGCCTGTTGTCGTTAGTTGGTGGACTTCGCTGGAGATGGCTTTTTGTATCGACTGCTGCTGGTACTTCTTTTTATATAAAGTAATACTGCTTTTATTTTGTTTCATGACCCGGACCTGGCTCATTTTGTTATGGTTTTTTTTTTATTTAAGATTATTAAGTTTAGCTTATTAATAAATCTATTTTATAACCATTTCCTGTATTTTTGTTATTCCTCCTTCTTTGTGTGTGCAAGCTGTCAGATTAGCCAGAGCAGCCACAATAGTTTTTCCATCTATAAAGATCCTGTGTTTTCTTAAGGCCGAAACTCGGTTCTTAACACCATACCAACCTTGCCTTGCTAGCTTCAATGTTACGTAAATGCCCATGTTTAAATAATTACATAAAATCGTGTGTTGTAGGCGTCTTGGCACCCTCTGTGCTCGCCTAGTCCTATGTATATTTTATTGCGTCCTTACTGGCCTTTATTTTGTGAACCTCTCTCTTTACAGAGGGTCTGTTAGCCGAGGAAATCTCTCTTGATTGTGCCTTGTGTCAGCATCGTCATACCGACGGATATACTTTCAAGTTTTCCCAGTTATATTTAACCTCTCAGGCCTTGCCTGCCTGATTAGTCCATTTCATCTTCTGATAGTTCATTTCATGTAAATACACGTAATTTTAAACTTACCCTAACGTGTTTACTTACAAATACCTTGTGAGCGGAGCCCTCAGCTCAGATAAAATCCCCCCATTTTTCCTTGGTGTTTTACGATTTCCTGGATCCATAGTCGTCAGATGTTATACAAAAATAGAGGTAAGTAACGAAATCATTCATTAGAGTGTATAACTGGCTCATGGTAAGCATTTTCTTAGGTCAAATAGTAAAATATATATATATATATATATATATATATATATATATATATATATATATATATATATATATATATATATATATATATATATATACTTGTGTATTGGTATTTGTAATATGTAGTTTTAAATGGTGCCATTGCTTTCATAATAGCCCTGACTGATACAAAAAAAAAAAAAAAGCCTTGCGGTTAAGATGAAATCCTGGAAAAATTATGAGTGTATTACGGATTCTTATCGCTCAGTTTCACATCTATTGAGAAAACTCTGAGTTGACGATAAAATACAACCCCAAGAATCCTAATTCTGATTAATGTGTCGACAGAAAGAGCAAAATAGAAAATGTTTTCCAGCTGTAAACATATTCTATGTATGGTTTGTGCTACAGCCAGTGATGGTATGATGTTTATATATATATATATATATATATATATATATATATATATATATATATATATATATATATATATATATATATATATATATATATATATATATATATATATATATTTTTTTTTTTTTTTTTTTTTTAGGTACAAGAGCCGCTTATATTATTTTACTTTTTAAAGTCATAAATGCTTCCTCGAAATATTTTTTGCTGCTTTTCCTGAAATTGCGTTTCATACAACTGTTTGATGGGAAATTACTCTGTTGATATATTTTCCCATTTAGTTTTGAAATGCACCGGAAATTATCGTTTGTTTTTCGCAGGCATTTATCGTTGTTTATCACTAAAAATTTACTATATTAATGGTAAAATTAGGAAGGCATTACTTGTAAAATATGTAAATAATATACAGACAATCATGCAAGGTGCTAAAAGGTAAAAGAAACATGGACTAATTCTTAGAGTTAAATGTAAAGAATATTATATATATATATATATATATATATATATATATATATATATATATATATATATATATATATATATATATATATATATGTATGTGTGTGTATAATATGTATATGTATATTTATATATAATCAGATATATATATATATATATATATATATATATATATATATATATATATATATATATATATATATATATATATATATATATATGTGTGTGTGTGTGTGTGTGTGTGTGTGTGTGTGTGTGTGTGTGTGTGTGTATTTATATACAATCAGGAGATCCATAAGACAAGAAGTCTTCAAAGTTCTTTATTAAGAAACGTTTCGTGCAATCCTTTGCACATCATCAGTCTGCAATAAACTATAAAGAGCAGTTAAAACCTAAGTTAAAATAACAATTGTTATATACCGACAGTAAAAATTTTATAACAAAGTTAACATAAAAGCTGAACATTTTATTAAAAAATATTAAAATTCATCAAGTTTGTTAAGAAAATGCAACTACCTTACAGTACAACGCAAGAGGGAAGAATGGCCCGAAGAAACGTCAATGCCCAGACAACACCTTGAGCGAGAGAGAGAGAAACCGCAGAAGTGCCATTATTTAAATTAGGGGACAGGTGCTTTATATATAATAACTCAAGGGTAGTTAAAAAGGCAGTTTGAGATGTAGTGCTGAGAATCGAAAAATGTGTTTTTTCAACATGAATTTTACATTTAGTAGCATGTGTTCTAATGCTAGAAAGTTCTGGGTTGGATATACGGGAACCTGTACGATAACTGAGCCCTAAGTGGCTGTAATAGCCGACTTGCAACAGTCTTTTACTGGAACCAACGTAAGTACCAAGACATCTTGGGCATTCAAATTTATAGATAATGTTGGACCGCATAAAATCCTGTAACTTGTCCATATAGGAGAACAAATTTCCAACCTTTCTTTGGATTCATAGGAATCAAATTAATTTTTAAAACCTATTTCTCTTTCAATGATACTTTTTATTTTGAGCGTAATTTGTCTGAGGGGTAAAAGGAACAACAGCATAAGCAAGTTCAATTAGGAAACATTAAAGTTTTCAGAGGGGGAGATATATATTTAGTGTAGCATATTATTAATTATTTTCTGGGCTAGGAATTGAGGATAAGAATTAGCCGAAAAAAACTTGATAAATAATCAATTTCTAAGTGAAAACTGGACCAACTAGGAAGTATATTTGAGAGCTCGATGTACCAGTGTTGTAGAATTAATCTTAAAAAGAATAAAAACAAGAGCTAAATAGTTACTGCCCAAGCCTGTAAACATATTCTTACGATAACAGAAGTCGTAAAAGGCATGTTGATCTCTAGTGATTCTTACATCCAAAAAAAGATAACGAATTTTGTTGTTCAGTCTCAATAGTAAATTTCATATTGGGATGTACAGAATTAATAAAATCTAGAAATTCATGACATTGCCAAATATAAGTGTATAGGGCAAAAGTCATCAACATATCGTTTATATAGAACAGGCTTAGACTGGGCTGGGCAATTATTTAAAATTCTTCTTCCAAATGACTCAGAAGGATTAGCAAACAACGGACCCAAGGGATCCCATATCTTCCTCGATTTCGACCTGCAAAAAAACTGCATTACCGCAAAAGTAAGGATTTGAAGACTTCTACTAAAACCAAAATATCATCATCTCTAAAGATTTTTGTTAAGAATAATTTCAATAGTTTCTGAGACCAGGACATGGAGCTTGTGGTGCAAGACACAGTTTTTATTTTTAATAATGCTCTCTACTTGCAGGTCTTCGGGCAATTCTTCCCTCTTGCTTTGTACTGTAAGGTAGTTGAATTTTCTTAACAAACTTGATGAATTTTAATATTTTTTAATAAAATGTTCAGCTTTTGGTAACTTTTTTAAAAATTTCACTGTCGGTATAATAATTGTTATTTTAACTTTAGTTTCAACTGCTCTTTATAATTTATTGCAGACTGATGATGTGCAAAGGATTGCACGAACAACTTCTTTCTTAATAAAGCTCACAACATTTGAAAACTTATTGTCTTATATATATCTGATTATATACATACATATATATATATATATATATATATATATATATATGTGTGTGTGTGTGTGTGTGTGTGTGTGTGTGTGAGTGTGTGTGTGTGCGCGCGCGTGTGTGTGTGCATAACTGAATCACGAAGATATGGAACGTGATGAATATAAATATAAAGGCAATGCCACGAAGGAAAGAGAAACGACGGAGTGGTACTAGGCCTTTCGACTTACTTTCCTTTACTTAGCAGACTGATAGAAATATAAAAATAAGTTTACAAAGAAAGCTCGTATAAATGACAGATGCGGATTATAAAGGAAAATATACGCCTGGAATTCAACACAGTTGAAGAATTAGTAGACCTAACATGACCTAACATAGACCTAACATAGGGCTAACATATCCTTTGTTTGCCTGCTGGTATTGATGTGAATGTTTTAATCTTGATTTGATTAACCAGGTACCATCCATTAAGTATACTTTAGAATTAGAAATAGACAATTGCCTCCCTTATTTAGATGTTTTAATACACAGAGAACCATTTCAATGCAAATTCAGTACTTACAGGAAACCAACCAACAACTTATGTCCATTTTTATTCTGGCCACCATCTTAATATCAAAATATTAATTTTTTATTCTAAGTTTTTAAGAGCATTATGCATTGTCGGTCCCCAGTATTTGGATCAATAAACATAGAAGAAAAATAGGGACAGATTTATGTTATCCTTCACATTTATTACATATTTGCTATAATAAAGCCTGCAAAAAGTTTTATAGTGAAAGTAACATGGAGAAAGAAATCCCTAAGAACATTCTTAGCTTGCCTTATTTTAGTGGTTTTGAAACCATAAAATCATTGTTAAAATCTTTTAATGTCAACTTGATTTTCTACCTATACTAACACACTAAAAGGAATGTTAATAAAAAAAATAAACCTAAAGAAAGCAACAACACAATATGTAAACTTCCATGTTTGGACTGCCCCCCTCTTTTTATATTGGCCAATCCAATAAAGATTTAGATGTACAAATTAAAAGCATAAGTATTCTGTCAAAACTGGACAAACATCCAATGCAATATTCATTCATATAAGTGAAAACTCTCACAGGATAAACTGGACTGAAAGTTTAGTGACTGCCAGATCGAAAGCTTTCTCTTCATGAAATCTTTTAGAATCTGCTATTATACAGCTCACTTCCAGTTGTAATTTTAACCTTAGGCCGGATTGCATTATTTGGACCTCTGTATTAATAAAATGTCCAAGAATGACCTTAAAGATAAAACCACTGACTTAATTGCTAATTAGTCACCTTGTATATATTTTCTATGTATTCATATGTTTAATATATTTTTTTTTGTGAATATGTTAACTTTGCAAACATTTTTATTGTTTACCATAAGGAAAATTATTGCGTTGTTTTTTTATAACATATGTGATCAGCTTTATCTTTCCATGGTCAATTTTTGGTGGTCAGTGTCTTTCCCTGTATAATCTTTTAACTGCTTGTCCCTGCTTTAAGGGTTGGGCCTAATGTTGTGTAAAACCTCCTAAAAATATATCTGTTTTGTTAGGTCTATTAATTCTTCAGCTGTGTTGGATTCCAGCTACATATTTTCCTCTTTAAAATCCCATGCCATTAAGTTGAGCTTTGTCAACTTATTTTTATATTTCTACCTGTCTGCTCAAGTAAAGGACAGTAAGTCGAAAGGCCTAGCACCACTCCGTCGATTCTCTTTCCTTCATGGCATTGCCTTTTTATATGTATATGTGTATGTGTGTATATATATATATATATATATATATATATATATATATATATATATATATGTGTGTGTGTGTGTGTGTGTGTGTGTGTGTGTGTGTGTGTGTGTGTGTGTATATGCTAGCTGAGACAAACCTGCTGTGTCAGAAAGAACTTTGAAGAACTCAGAAAAATTTTCCTTCATCCCTTTGAATTATTTTGTCGTGTAATGAATGTGTACTATCATTGAAAATACATTTATTCCTTTGATTAATAATTCTGTCTTGAATTCATTACTTTAAATAAACATGATATATACATGTATTCTTATATCTTGGCACTTATCTGATTAAAATGTTGAAAGGGAGAGAGAAAGAAAGAAAGAGAGAGAGAGAGAGAGAGAGAGAGAGAGAGAGACAGAGAGACAGACAGACAGACAGACAGACAGACAGGCAGACAGACAGAATGATTGATTTTGGCAACAGATTCTCAGTTTTTCTAGTATGTCAGTTTTAATCATTCAGAAAGGCAATTTATAAAGTGGCAAAGATTCTCAGTGAGAGACAGAGAGAGAGACTGCAAGCATGAATTTACTTGCTTTAGTTAAAAACCTCATAGATAAATTCCGCTCCAGATTGTTTGGTGCCTTGAGTAAGAGAGAGAGGAGAGAGAGAGAGAGAGAGAGAGAGGGGGAAATAGATTGAATGTTTGGTAGAGGTAGTATGGTGAAGTTGGTGTGCGGTGGTACTAACTACGTGATAATTAGTTTCAGACCTCGTTTAAACCGACTTTATATGGAATATGTCACCGTAACGTCATGAAGCAGTCACTAGAAGGGAATTCGAAGGTAAAACGAAGGAAGAAACAAACGCATTAATGAAGAAATTTGAATTTGAACGAATAAAAAAGGAATATCATACATGTTGATGTCGGTCTTAGGGTACAGCCGCACTGGACGCCGGAAGCATTGAGGTACAGCCATGACTTCAGCCATGAATATATATATATATATATATATATATATATATATATATATATATATATATATATATATATATATATATATATATATATATATATATATATATATTACCCGCCCGAGTTCGAAGGCGGTCTTTGTTTAATTACTCTGTTTTAAGCATAGAGTTCGGCATCTCGCTTACTCTGAGATGTGTTTGGCAGCAAAAGCCGACTTGTTGTGTCAGCTGTTCTTTCATCTTCACATCATAAGTTATTCATTACACCTAGAGAGATTTATTATTGGTGGTGACGTAAATGGACATGTAGGAAGGACCAGAGAGGGTGTTGAGAGGGTGCATGGTGGCTGGGGAGCTGGAGAGAGAAATGACGAGGGAGAGAGAATTGTGGACTGCTCAGTGTCATTTGATTTGGCTATTGTCAACAACTGGTTTGAAAAGAAAGAAAATCAGTTCATCACATAAAAGAGTGGAGCAAGAGAAAGTCAACTTGACTTCCTCATGTGCAGGACACATCTGAGAGAGGTGAAAAATTGTAAAATTTTAAATGGGGAGTGTGTGTGGCAGCACAGCACAGGGGTGGTGTATGGACTTGAAATAAGACACAGTAAAAGGTAGGCTTGCAAGTGTCCCATCTACAATCAAGTGGTGGAAGCTGACACAAGAGGGGAGGCGGGGCATGAATTTAAGGAGAGAGTATTGAGGGAGGTTAGATTGCTACAGGAGGGAGTACAAGAATGGTGGAATCACAACAGTATGGTAATAAAGAGAGTGGGTGGAGAGGAGGGGGAAAATACATCTGGAAGAAACCTCCTGATGATAAGGAAACCTGATGGTGGAATGATGACGTGAAAGAGGTGGTGAAAGCCAAAAAAAGATGCAAAAAAAGATCTGGGAAAAGTATGGAAAGCAAGAAGTTAAAGAGAGGTACCAAAGACATATGAAACAAGTAAAGAAGGCAGTTGCACAAGAAAAGGCAAGAACATTAGATGACATGTACGAAGAGCTGGAAACATCTGAGGGAGAGAGCAAAATTCACAGAATTACAAGGTCTAGGAACAAGAACACCAATGACTACTCCCGTATAAAACAGGTTAGGATGGGACTGGGAGAAGTTTTATAATAAGGATAAGATAAGAAGAGGTGGAAAGAATATTATGAACACCTGTTAAACGTAAAAAATCCTAGAAAAATTCTTTGAAAGATGGATTCCAGAACCTTGGTATGGCACATACTATTGCAGAAAGGAAATAAAGAAGGCCTAGAAGATGAAAAATGGTAGCTTAATAGGACAGATGGAATTCCTGCAGAGGTGGAAGAGCCTGGTAGAAGAAGAAACAGACATGCTGTGGACCCAAAGAAAAATTTAAAGTTAGAAAAGATACCTAAAGGATGGAGAGAAAATTGTGCATCTATAAAAGAGAAGGGTGACATCCAGGATTGTGCAAACTACAGGGGAATAAAGCTAATGTCTCACACCATGAAAATCTAGGAAAGAATAATGAATCAAAGAATTAGAGAAGAAAAATCTGTAGGTGAAGAACAGATTGGTTTCATGCCAAGAAGAGGAACATCAGATGCAGTGTTTGCTCACTGACAGATGATGGCAAAACACCGGGAAAAGCAGAAAGGACTGCATATAGTATTCATAGATATGGAGAAGGCATATGATAGAGTCCCACGCCAAGAGGTTTGGAGGTATGTGCGAGTAAAGGGAACACCGGAGAAGTATGTGAGGTTGGTCCAAGATATGTATGAAGGAGCAAAAACGCAGGTTAGAAGCAGTGTTGGGTTACCTGAATGGATACCAGTAAGAGTTGCTTTACATCAGGGATCTGCTTTAAGTCCATATCTTTTTGACTTGATAATGGATGTGCTCTCTCAAGGAATAAGAGATCAATTCCTAGGTTGCATGTTGTTTGCTGATGACAGCGTGTTATGCAGCACCAACAGAGGGGTAGTGGAGTCAAAACTAGAGCAATGGAGGAAGGTACTGGAAGACAAAGGATTAAAGGTCAGTAGGAAGAAGAATGAATACCTAAGTTTTAATGAAGATCAAGACTCTGAAATTAGTATAGCAGGGGCAAGGTTGAACTGAGCAGCAAAATTTAGGTATCTTGGTTCAGTTGTGGCTGATGATGGAAATTTGGATGTAAAATACCACACAGAGTGCAGGCTGGATGGAAAAGTTGGAGAAAGATGTCAGGTGTCTTGTGCGACCACAGAATCAACATAAAGATTAAAGGAAGAGTGTATAAGACAGTAGTGAAACCAGCTTTGATGTATAGAACAGAAACATGGCTGGTAAAGAGAGTGCAGGAGAAGAAATTGGATGCGTTAGAGATGAAAATGCTCAGGTGGATGTGTGGAGTAACGAAAATGGGCAGGATCAAAAATTAAAGAGTAAGAGGAACTACTAAAGTCATAGAACTATCAAAGAAGGCCCAGGAAAGAAGACTGCAGTGGTATGGCCATGTGATGAGAAGGGATGAGACATATGTGGGGAGGAGAGTAATGCAGATGGAGGTGCCTGGTGGGAGAGCAAAGAGGAAGACCAAAGTGAAAGGTGGATGGAT
>NC_089771.1:13292883-13300383 GCF_040412425.1 Macrobrachium rosenbergii
AAAAATAAAAGCTTGCTAGACCAAAGCTCCAAGTGATAGTCTTAGAACACGAAATATCTTTTTAATATAATCTTTCCAATACTGCACTTTTCCATGTACAGTACTACTATATTCCTAAGTACTGTAATTTTTGCTGACTGTAATCTCTAAGTACTGGTTAGTAGCCCAGAAAACGCCTTTCCTATTTGCCGAAATAACGATATTGTTATTTCCTTATGCACTTTATACCTCCGTTCAGGTTTCTGACCATGAAATGACTCGTAAGCAAATGCCGTAATGCCACTCTACCTACGAGGGACGCGGGAACTCTTGTTTCAAGTCTTTCCATTACGTGAGCAGTCTGGGACATCTGTTATTTGAAGTGGCCAGCGAGAAATGGCACGATAAATAGCAATGCCTCTCTCGTACCCACGTACGTCACTCAGGCAGGGTTCCACGGTTTCGAGGTTTCCTCCTTATCTTGTGCTTTTTTAGTTCTTGTTTTCTTCACTTTCTAAAAAATGAGTTAGTTTGCACTCTTAACATTTCATAGATATCTTCATAACAGAACCAATTCGCCACTAAATGGTAGTATTAACTCAATGAAAGAGATTACAAAAATAAATGTTAATTTTGTTTCCTTTTATAGCTGAAGAGTTGCTTCATGTGATAAATGTCATTATTTATTAGACTTAGAAACTAAAAGTATTAGTAATGCGTAGAAGATCATTTCATTTGTGCTATAATAGAGTACTTTTGCATTTTGTCTGGCTTAAACTATCGTATAATAACGTGTAAGACCTAACATAGAAATTTTACAATTTATTTAATAGTTCCAAATCTTTGGAAGACGTAAATTGTACTTTTCATCAGATAATCTGAGTCTAAAAGTTGTTTAATTTCTAAAGTTCTGATATTTCAGTCCCGCTCCATGAAGACTATTTCATAAATTTGTCGCAAATCGTAAAATAAATGAAGAATGCTGAAGGATATTGAACCTCACCAAAAAAAAAAAAAAGAAAAGTCGTTAGAAATAACTGCATACCTAATGGTCAAATCAGTGTACATTTTAACAGCTACCTTTCTACAATGTTCATAAATTATTGTTTTATTGCCATTGGCAGAAAGGTGTCCATGACAAAAGTACATCTACTAGTACTGAAGTCAGTCTTATCAACAGGAATATAACTACTAAGAAATCACGTAAGATCTCAAGAATAATAGACAGCAAAATGATACGTATAACAAGACATCAAAAATGGATGACCCGCCATTACAGTGAAAATCAATGGCATCCACACGAAGGGTGAGAGAGATGAATAATTTGACTTTCCTCACTTTAGCAATAAATGGAGTCCTTTGTATTCAATGATATCACTTCTTTAATGTAAACAAAGAACTTGGGATAAAGGAGAGGAAAAAATCTAAGAATTCTAAAATATACCATATATATATATATATATATATATATATATATATATATATATATATATATATATATATATATATATATATATATATATATATATATATATATGTGTGTAAAAAGTGCACACACACCACACACACACACACACACACACACACACACACACACACACACATATACATATATATATATATATATATATATATATATATATATGTGTGTATATATATATACATATATACATATATATTGCATGCAGCCTAATGATACAAATTTGTATATATCAGCAAAAGTAAGGAATGCATTATATGCTAATATCATGAGCCAGCATAATTGTTTGACCTAGTTCCCGAATATATGATATTCGTTTATAGATATACTCAACCGTGGAAATGCATTCCAATTTAATTAGAGTTATTTAAGTGGAGTGCATGATACATGATATAGCATTACTGTAGGATATAACACGAGAAAAAAGTGTTGATAAAGGTGGTGCACTGTTATATGGAAATAAAAAATATATTCAGAAGTTGCTGTGATTTTAACCAGTTGCTGAATCTTTGGTATTTGGTCGTTCTTGTTCTTTACTCAACATAAAAAACATAAATATTATTTTCGTGGTATATGTAGGCAACATGGTAAAACAAAGGAATGGATAACTGTTCGAAAGTAGTTGTTCAACAAAACTGACAATTATTAAACTCATTTTGGTGAGAAGTGGTTTCATGATGAATAATACCCTCTCAGAATTGAACATGATTCTCAGGTACAACCTGATGGCGTTGGCAATATATGATGTTATTACAACTCCAAAAATTTCGGAATAATTTTTATTACCAGTTAAAATCTTTGTTCGACTATTTCCTGTCTTTATGGCATAGATATACCTTATCTATTTATTTACAAGTTTATCAGTTTATTTATTTATTTAAAAACTCATACTACATTATTACATCACTTACTTTATTATTTTCCTGTTAATCCTGTAGGACTTGAAGAAGAGAGCATAAAACTAAAACTCTCTCTCTCTCTCTCTCTCTCTCTCTCTCTCTCTCTCTCTTATCCACTCCACTGACACTTGAGGAGCTTTTAACTGGTTCCTGTGTTATGCTTCGAAAGTTACGGATGCACTTTCGCCAAGGAAGCTTTCGTCTCCTAATTTGTTGTGGGACTTCCTCCCTCTGGTAAGAAATGCGTCTTGGAACTTCGTCCTCTTCCGGTTAAGCCAGAATAAATAGGACGTACAGACGTATATTCAGAGTTTTATGATCACACTCTACTTAGGTATTATGAAAAGGAGAGAAAGTTGGTTTTTAAAGATATGAAAATGGTTACGTTTCATCCAGTCTTGAATGAACTCAGGTAATCAGACATTTAAGGAGGAAGTTTCTCCAAAATTATCATTACATCTTCTTCGTTTTAACGTGCTTTTATACCCATTTTTATATGGGGTAAGCACGGTGCCTAGGCTCACCAATAGTACTTCTAACCCTCCTACACACGCTGCACTCTAAATCATTTACCTTTAACTTACACATACTCCCAAACCTCATCAATATTAAGCCTTTCTTTTCTAGCAAGCACTTTCTCTGTCTTCTTTCTCAAATACTTTTATCCATCCTTTCACTTTACTTTCATAACACTTCTACGTATATTCACATTTCTCACTTTATAAGACAAACAGTACAGTATAACCTCTTCGATTCACTTCACTTCCATAAAGGAGAGGCGGCTTAACATTCCCTCCTTGGGTCCATTAAGAATTTAAGTCATTCCTTAATTTTTTTCAGCTCATTCTGCTAACTATTTTATATTTTTTGTTTCATTATTCTGTGACACTTGTTTTCTTGTCTTACCATCTTCCGGTAGATTTGCTAACAAATATCTTGAGAAATCAAATGCTACTCTTATCGACCAGTTATATAAATAAACAATAAACAAATGCATATCCCCGTGAGCAAACAAATGCCTCAGTATACATATAAACGAAGGCTTATCTTAAGACGTCAGAACATAAACAAAAAAGAACTAGAATTTCTTTTCTTTTCAAGAATGTCATTTTCAGACAACAAAGGCAAAAAGAAGACACACTCACTAACAATTATCTGTCACTTAGCGGAGGGAGGTACAGACAAGACGAGACCAGCGAGAGAACGCTTCTGAGTTGAGTGACGCATAAAAAAGGAAGCTATCAAACACTCAGGGCTTCGTTCATGCAGACACACTTATGCTAACGACTGCCAGAGACAATTTCCATTGTTCTTGACGTCGCTCGAAAGTTTTTAACAACGCCTGGGCTTCATTTGAAGTTACCTTGTCTTAGCTCTTCTCGGTATCTCAGGTCCAGAGAGAGAGAGAGAGAGAGAGAGAGAGAGAGAGAGAGAGAAATGGGTGGGGGTGGGGGTAGGGGTGGGTAAGTAGTGCACTCTTCTCTCACAAAGAGACAAAGGTAATTTGAGATATCTGTTGGGAAGATGTGGGGCGCGCTCATATGTCTTTGATTCAGGCGATGTTCAACGAACCATGCTGCTGGCATTTTTGCGTTTGATGACATTAAGTTTGACTTTAAAGGAATACCTATCACTAAAGCAAAAGACGACAGAGTATTCTTCTACTTTATAGAATTACTTTACAGAAGATGTACTGTGTTGCAACATGCATTAAGGACATGTGTCATATGCCATGAGCCTCTATATTTACCTTTATAACTGGACTTGGTCTGTCGCATTTAGATTAATAATATTCCGATTTATGGTGGTGATATTAAAATGGCAATTCCCAAATAATCTCTTACGATGATCATGCATTTTTCTTATAGAATATCTTTTGTTTAAAACGAGAAAAGAAACAAAAAACTAGAAGTATACTCAATTCTTTTCACTCGTGCAAGTTATTTTTTGAAATATATTTCTATCAACTTTGTTTTATTTTCTATATTATTTATTAGTTTATACTATGTAATTTTTTCCTTACTAAATTAAATGACCATATAATTACGTAGTTAAAAATCACGAAAAATATATATGCATGTTTATAAGAACCTAAAATTTTATTCATAAACAGGATCGAAAAATAATTTTAATATTAACTAAAAAAAACATTTAATATCCATACATCGTTTTTAGCTGAAAATTTTCGCCTTAAATTTGGGAAGAGCTAAGTCCGCTAAAATAGTTAAACAAAATATTTTAAATTCAACTCCAAACTCTCTCTCTCTCTCTCTCTCTCTTTTAAATTCTCTCTCTCTCTCTCTCTCTCTCTCTCTCAGAGTCAAAAGAGAAAAAAAGGCACCCTCCAACTCTGTAGCTCAACTGTCTGAATGAAAGCAAGGAGACGATCTCGCCTCCTCCTAACCGTTTTCTGCCAGCCATCTCTGACCTTTATGAACGTTTATGGCAAGCGGGAGTGCAGGACGTGAAGTGATCTCATTCTCTATTCCTCTCAGTGTCTCTAGATGGCCCAAGATACTGAAAGGGGATGGGACTTCGTGTAAATTTCGGAGCCTGTTAAAACTTTGTTGAGGGTCTAAAACACCAGAAACTGTGCCTGGCAGTCGTTAGATTACCACTTTGTTTGTTTATTTATTTATTTTGTGGGCCAAAGGGTGCCAAACGTGCCTAAAGGATTTGTTTGCACAATACTTGGCACAGAGTGAAAATGCATTTTGTTCCCTTTTAGAAATTTCATATCAAAATATCTTCCTTCTCTCTAAATTGAATTTTTTGAGGATTAAAAGGAAAAATCTCCTGACAATATGAACAATGCACTTAATTCCTCTTAAAATGTACGTTGGGTACAGCTAATAACCGTAAATTTACATAATAATATCAAAAAATCATCAAAAATTTCCCTGCCTCCCATGCTTACTCTTTTGTCAAAATCATTTCCACCAAACGGGGTCCCTAGTTAATAAGACCCACCCATAATCTTTTATTTCCGAAGGCAGGCTTCACCCAAATATAAATGTTAAGGACTGCGCACTTGGAAGGATCTCCAGCAAAAGGATCGTTCTTGTCCTTTGTGCTTCTTGTTGGAAAAGTCTTGAGAAGAAGAGGTCTGTGATTCTAGTCTCTATAAAAAGGATGAATAAAATATCTGTTTACAAATTATTTTCATTCGAATCCTGGAATTTTTCCTGCCTGAATTCTTTTGTTTATATTGTTACCATTTTCTCTAGACTTTCCCAAAGATGCTGAGCCTGTCCTCATAATTATATTAAAACGCCTTATATTATTCTTTATTTAAGTCAGAGACAAAATACTTCCCTTTATTCTTTCTTTCATTTTGTCTTAAAAATTTTTCTCCTTGCTTCTTTTGTTTGGCGCTTTCTCTCGGTTACACTTTGCTCAGCGATAGGACCTCTGCAAGAAATTTAATTTAACTTTTAGCACTGTTTCTTGCTGGACAAAAACGGGGAGAGAGAGAGAGAGAGAGAGAGAGAGAGAGAGAGAGAGAGAGAGAGAGAGAGAGAGAGATTAGAACACCATCATTGAAAGTGGGTTAGAGAGAGAGAGAGAGAGTGAGACAGAGAAACAGAGATTAGGATAACATCAGTGAAAGTGGAATAGAAATAAGACAATGATAATTTAGGTACAATAGTAACAAAACGGTGTTTTTGTTTCCCTGAACGGGTGATCATTAGAAATGATTAGAAATTAATAACTGAACAAGCTACCTGGAAATGATTAAATATCGTAAAGACAAGAGATGATTATTATTATGAAGAATATTCACAATATCACTGTTGAAACTCACATCATCAAACATCAGACATCAAATTACGACAGCCATCATTCCCATTAAAGTCGAGATCATTTCAAAATAGCTTCCGGATCTGCTTATAGATGACCTCTATTACAGAACTCCACTGCCATAATGAGAACAATATCGGAATGGTTCCGCTAAGACCGAAATCGGATCCCCATCAAGCGATATCATTCTATCATTCAGTGGAATGGCATTACTTCTCGGGGGAAAGGAAGTAATGGAATCATTTCCATGACAATTCCTGGGTAAAGCGAGAGCACTGAGGAGGTTAAGCAAAGAGCCATTTCAAGAACAATGCAGGTCAGAGTAGTTCGTTGTTGACTGGATAGATGGCGCAGTGTTGAGAGTCACTGAAACGTTCCCAAAACGTTTCCAATGAGTGGACAGAGTTCTCGCCCGTTTAAAACCAAAGTTAAATATATTTGCCCATTTATCCCAATCTGTCTTTCAGCTCAAAACAAACAGAAAGCATATCAGTGATAACATTACCATTTACAGGTACAGGGCACAAATGAAACCATTTTTATTGAAACGTTTCTGAATACCAGCAAATACACCACATGACCACAAATACTATCTAACGAATATACAAAGTGACTATTACTCGTCAGACCAATTGCAACCACTCCGTTATACCGTAGTGGGTTGATGAAGGATGACATAAAGGCTATTCTCGCCTATTTACGGGTCGTGAGAACATAAATTTACCAGCATTGTAGTCTCGGATGTGACTGGATGTTGCATAAAAGAGAATACATTTATATCAGTTGATTTGAATATGCTAATTAAAAATATGTTGTGTCTGGTTTAACTACAGGATCGTAGAGTTATTGTTGATGTAACACTTGTAGAGTCACTGATAACGTAATATTTCTAGAGTCAGTGTCAGAGAAACAGACAAAAGACACTGATCGCAGACCTGTCTTCGGCTGAACTATCTCATGAGCAGGGATGATCTTGTTTGACAGAACCGAGTCACTGATGATTGTCAGAGATATCTGTTGAGTTATCCACAAACTACTGGCTTTGCGTCTGAGATTTGGCTTTCTACCCTTACATTTACCATTGAGAGAGACAACTTTATAACTTACGCAGTTCCTTGATGATTACAATTTATTAAGCAGGAAGCCAATGTGTTATTTTCCCTATTCTGATAAATACTTCATGTTTTACAACTCCAGTTGCATCTACAATAATATGTGCTCTGTTCATTCTATTAGAAAGTTACACATGTAAATGAAGCAAGGCTCATTTGCAGGTATATGGTTACCTTTTTAAAAGACTTTTCGTGGCCAAGCAGATACTGACAGAAAAAATTACTGAGA
>NC_089771.1:13305383-13310383 GCF_040412425.1 Macrobrachium rosenbergii
ACAATCTTCATATCATATCCCCTTCATTTTAAGCACATGAGAAGAGCCAGTTCCACAGCGTAAGTAACTTGTCGAGACATTTTGATTAGGTTTATGCTAGGTGCGAAAAATTACTGCAATAAGCATTAGGTAATTGAGAGACCATGTGCACGCTAAATTAGTTCATGAGAAGATAGAGCGTATCAACAATTCCACAAGATTTTTGTGCTTTCGCAAGTTAGCTGCATGTTTTAAGAATAGGAAGCTAGGGAGCAGCTCAGTCGAAGAGCTAATAAAAAGAATAAAGCCCCTATTCCTTCGTTCACACGATCAGGACAATTTGAAAGTCCTGAGTTCCCGGATAGGCACACTGTAAGCAACCACCAAGGCTTTGACTCCAGCTATTTCCACATAGCTGGATTTATCTTCTCTCTCTCTCTCTCTCTCTCTCTCTCTCTCTCTCTCTCTCTCTCTCTCTCTCTCTCTCGCTCTCCATCTCTTGGTTGATAGGAAAAGCTAGAAAGTATTTAGGAATCAAAATTTCCCCTCTCAAGACGAGAGAATGGTAAATTCTGACATGGAATCTTCAATTCCAGGCCACCTGGGTCCATCCCAACCGTCCGCCATCTTTGATTTGTGAGTTCCATTAGAAATTCCATTGTTATAAAACCGCACGAACAGACCACATATATAAATCCCTTTCTTTCGCTCACTAATTTTATCCATACATCCGTGCACCTTGCCACATTTTGTAAGTAATAACCCTTTAATTCTTTACCTGAGTGGGATATTTGTCGGCGAGCCCATAGTATTCTTGTAAATTTATTCATTAATGGCTGCGGGAGGCCGAGCAGGGGTAGGCCCAGTTAACGAAAACAGAACGCCAGACATGCAGTCAATAAGACGTCCCCCTCACCAGCCTGACTCATTCATTTGTCGGCAGATATTACGAGACTAGAAGTAAACATTTGAGTACAGGTGCTAGCTAAGTTGTTTTGATAATGGAGACCTACCATTTCTTACCTTCCCCGCGGCAGACCGCACTGCCTCTGTGGGTGTTATAAGATTAAGCAAATTTTTTTCCTCACCCTCATTCGTTGGAGATCTTAATATTTGATAGGATCAATGTACTGTTTCATTGTGCCACATTTTATAATTATTTAACAGAGCAAGGAAAATTTCCTTCACACACCATAAGTGTATAACCCAGTAAGATTTCTTTTTATTAGTTCTGCAGCGTCTCTCTGCAAATAAAAGATAACATAAAGGCTTACTTTGGCTTGGGCTAAATTTTCGTTCATTAAGAACCGCTAAGTCTATTCAGACATATCGATAAACACCATGAGGTTTGTCTTACTCAGGCATAAATTTCTATTGAAATTTGTCTTATTCCGACATATTAAATTTTAACAGTCTTATTCAGACACCTTTGTCTTATTCAGACATACTAATCTTAACTGAATCTCTTCAGACATATTGAATTTTGTCTTACTCAGACATATCTGTCTTATTAAGACACACTAATCTTCATTCATTCTGAATAATTGAGTGTTTCAGATTTGTCTTATTCAGACATATTAAATTTTAACTAAATCTTTTCAGACATACATTTGTCTTATTCAGACATATGAATTAACAGTCTCTTCAGACATCCTGGAATTTGTCTTATTCAGACATATTAATTTTGAACAGTCTTTTCAGACACCTTGAGATTTGTCTTATTCAGACATATCCATTTACGTTCATTCTAAACAACTAAGTCTTTTCAGACACCTGAAATTTAAGTCTTTTCAGACAACTAAGTTTTTCAGACACATGAAATTTAAGTCTTCCCAGGCAATTGAGTCTTTTCAGACACATGAAATTTAAGTCTTTTCAGACAATTGAGTCTTTTTAGACACCTGAAATTTAAGTCTTCCCAGACAACTAGGTCTTTTTAGACACCTTTAGTCTATTCAGACACCCTGAATCTGTTCATTTCGAACACTACTGAGTCTCATCAGACATATTGAACCTGTTCCCTCGAACAGCCCTGAGTCTTTCGGACATTTGATTTTCTAATGGGTTAAGCCCATATAAACATTATTTCAAGATGTCTATGACATCCAGAGCCCAGCAAAATGAGGACTTCAAATTCTACATGTCCACTGGAAAGGGCATGGGACTATCAAGACAAGCCTGAAGGAATGGGTCCAAGAGAGGGTAGACGGTGCCAAGGTGGAAAGAGAGGCAGAAAGAAAAGCCCAGGAGAAATGAGAAGAGGCAGGCAGACAGGAGAAGGAGAAAGAAAGAATAGCCCAGGAGAAACGAGAAGAGGGCAAACAGACAGAGGAAGGAGAAAAAGGAGAAAGAAGGCAGAAAAGACAGGAAAAATGCCAGGAGAACCCAGAGGAGACAGAAAGAAAGACAGGAGAGAGAAAAAGCAGAAAAGAATAGCCAGGAAAGAATAGCCCAGAAGAGACAGAAAAAGAATAGGACCAGGAGAAAGCCAAGAAGAAGCAGGAAAGACAGGAGAGGAGAAGGAAAGGCTCATCCAGTTTGTAATGGCAGCTCACGACATCGCAACACATCAACACCCTCTCCTTTCAGTGTGAGCACCCTCATGAAAAAATGGGACAAAAGCCATTATAAAGGCGAAGAAATTTCTTTGCAACTTAAAGGAAAGGGTGTCCTGCATTTAACCCTCTCCCCTGAGGATCAAGGAAATCTTGGGGCCATTATAAAGGCTTTTGAAATAATTCCCAACCATTGGAGAAAGGTGGAGAAAGATGCCCAGGAATCAGGCCAAACCTGGTCTGAGTGGATCTTCAAAAAGACCCAGGCCCTAAAACAATGGCTAGAATCTCTGAAGGCCACTAGTGTGGGGGAAGTCCTCGAACTTTTCCAGCTCAAGGACTTCTTATTTTATACCCAACCAGCTCTTGCCGCTCATTTTGTGTGATACGATGCCCAAGACAGTGGTCGAGTCACTGCCTTTGGGCTGACATGCAGGATACGCATCATCCCCATCTTAGTTCCCATGGACGAAAATTATATCCCTCCTCGCCTGCCTTGGCCAACTCCCAGCAACCTCACAAGAATGGGCACACCCATAAGAAACCTGTGTGCGGGTACTGTAAGAGGACAGGGCACTCCAGTGAACAGTGCCGCTTGAAGGCCTAGAATCAGCCAGAAAACCCCTCTACGTCCTCAAACGGGACAACATCATAAGCCACACCTGGGTCATGGACAAAGGGTAAAGGGCCTGCTCCTCCTTATGGGACAGGTGCAGGTAAAGATTATAGCCGGACTTATTGCCCCACTTGCAAAGTCTATGGCCACTCTGACTAATGGACACAATACCCTAATAACAATAAATCAAGTATGCCCGCCCTTGCTTTGGCAGTCACCGATCCCACATTTTTAGGTTCCCCAGCCCAGGGTTCCATTTATGTGGCACTTCCCCAAGGTAGGCGTCCCGCCAGCTAGGCCAAAGAATTTGATGATTCTGCCCCACAAATGTCCCTCATAAGGGAAGACAAAGTTCCCCGAGGAGCTACCATTAACAGACAGAAACTCGTCACAATTGAGGGTATCAATCACTTTAAAATGATACTTCCTACTGTAAAGTTGAGGGTCACAAGACCTCATAGATCCGAAAACTGCGACCTCACAGCCACCAGATACATTCTGGGAGGTTATGACATCCTCCTGGGATAGGACTTCCAGTCCCCATCTAAGTTAGAGCAATCCAGGGGTCCAAATCCCCCAAATCATTTATTAGGCATGAGTAAAACTCAAACGCCTGATTCCCTTCCACTGCCCGTGCCATCTGAGTGCAATGTACAGTGGCCCCCTCCACCAAGATCGATTCCCGATCCCATTCCAGTGCCCGGCCCTGCCCCAGTGCTAGTGTCCCTTGGGTGCACTGAGCAGTGCCAAGCTCCATAAGTCCCGAACAACGAGCAAATTCCATATCAATCAGTGCCTGGTCCTGCCTTAGTGCCAGTGCCGGAGCGCCCTGACCTCCATTCCAGAGATCCCAGTCCAGGCCCCTCTTCTCCCAGCTTGGCTCCGCTACCAATGCCAGTAAGAGATGGATCCTTCTGACACAGCAAAGCTCACCTAAATGTGCAGCCTCGCAGCCCTGTGCCTGGAGCTGGTCATTCTACCTGTGAGGCTTCTCCGCCCCCCAAGATCGCTTCCTCTCTGTCTTAGTCCGCTGCAGACACAACAGTGAGTAATGATTCTGCCTTATCTCAATTGGCAGATGAACTCAAGGAACTGCGATGGATCATGGTAGAGCTGGCAAAGAAGGTCCTTGCATCAGCTGTAAAGGAAGCCAACACAGGTGGCACTCAAATACCCTCCCCGGTCTTGGTTCCACCGATTCCCCGACCGAGATAAACCATCACAGTAAGAGAGGTCTGTAGAGGGTATACCATCGGGCGTGGATAATTCCAGGTAGCTTAAAGAGAGCTCCCGAGCTCTCCTGGCACCCGTGTCAACATGGCACAGTGCCATCCCTTTTCCCTATGAAGACTTTGGCACCTCTTTCCAGAAGAGGATGTCAGGTTCCTTCCATATTTTATTTTCCTTATAACTCTATCTCCTAGTCTTCCTTTAACATTTCCCTTCCTTACTTTGATTATTATGATTATTACTTACATTTATTTTAGGCCTTACCAAGGCCCCATTTTACTTTAATCCCTTCTGCCCATACGGAGTGCCATTGACAGATATGCCAACTGTATAAGTCCTACGACTTCCCTTTCATTCCTACCACAGCATGATGCATTTAAAATACGATGTGCCATCGTCGTTAGTTGTTATTATATGAGAACCAACTTGGCACAGTGTAATTATTGTGGATGCTGGCAAATGATCCTGATGGAGGGGTCGCGCCCTCTGGCTACCTTTGTGGCCTTCTGGGCCTAAGAAATGGTCCTAGCTGTCTTCCATAGGCGAAGGAATGTAATCTTGGCATTTGTAATCATCATCTTTATTTTACAATCATTGATTACTCTGAATCTGTCATCTAT
>NC_089771.1:13317883-13345383 GCF_040412425.1 Macrobrachium rosenbergii
AAGTACGTTTGTTTAATAAGCGCGATCTGGCACATTCTCAGCATTTAATGGTCGATCACCTTTGACTTAGTGTGTCACTGGTGACACGTGTCCAAGAATGGAAGTTTCCATCGTAGAAGGCATGAAATATTTTGGTCCGTGTGAATCGGATTTTTTGGGCGTGTTAAACGGAGTTGTGAAACTGTATGTGAGTTACGAAAACGTCAAGTGCAAAGGGTTCTAGTGGAGAATTGTGCATTTTTCAGTGAGAGTCCAGACTGAAGGGACTCACTGTAACACGGGAATCGGAATTCCTTGTTGCTAAAAATGAGCATAAAACTTGCCCTTTGTTAGATTTGCATAATAAATGTCTATTTTCTGTATTCTGGGGTTTGATTCACACACACTTAGGTTAGGAGGTTTTCAGTAAAGTTGAGACGGAGAGAGAGAGCTGTTAGGGGAATCTTTGGTCATGAGCCACCAATGTTGCCCACTTGTTCCCGAGGTAAATTCTCCTGCCCTTGTATGGGGGGTGTGAGGATAATAGTTATCAGATAACCTTTATAACAGTGGTGGCAGCTCGATTCGAATCCATGCTGGAGAGGGAGTATGAATGATTGTAGAGATAGGTTTACAAATAGGGATAAATGGTGACAGGCATTTTGAGATAGGTTCAGTGCGATGAAGTTGGTAACTTGGGGATATAAAGAGAAATACCTTAGTTTTGCATTTATCGCAGAAGCAACCGCGTGAGTTAACTGAATTCATCAGTCTTTTCAAATTAGTGCTTTACCGCGATTCATGACATGCAGATAAGCTTCTGTGGTCTTTAATTGAGGTGTGGTTATGACGTCATAATTATCGGGTGTGTTTGCGGTGATGCTGAGGTGTGAGTGCAGGGGGAAAAAAATTGAGTTTTTCTCTTTTGAGTTTTCATGAACTACCAATGTTGACCACTGTTCCCGAGGGGGGAGAGGAGTGTGGGGATAATAGTTATCATATAACCTGATAACTGTGGGGGCAACTTGATTCGAATCCACGTCGGAGAGGGAGTATGAATGATTGTAGATATAAGTCTACGGATAAGGATAAATGGTGATAGGCATTTCGAGATAAGGAAAAAAAAAGTGAGTTTTTCTCTTTTGAGTTTTCATTTTGGTGTGTTTAAAATTTTTTTTATCTCTCTCTTGTGTGTTTTGTTTTTCTCTTATGGATTTATTTTGGGGTTGGAATAGGATAGTTATATGGGCTGACTTTATTCAGGGCTTTTCTTTGTTCCCTTATCGATTTATTCTTAGTTGTGTGATGTGTAGGTTGTAACAGATGGTTTGCTTATTTAGCGACTCAGCTTGGATTCAACAGGTGGTGCCTTGCACCAGGGTTTTTTTTTTTTCGTCTTTTTTGCACCGATACAACAAGCAATGGTGATATGGAATGGGGATTTTTCCTACTGTGATTTTTCTTTTTTCTTCCTTTTTTTTTTCTTGGGGATGACTTGGAGAGTTAAACTTGAATACAAGATGACCTTGCGCTCAGCTGTTTGACTGGGTTAATGTAGCACATATGAGAGAAGGGATTTGCTCCTGTGGAATTTGTGAATAATTACAGTTAAGGGGATATGGGTGTTTGGTTTTGGGTTTTGTTGGGTGTAAAGCATACTGTGTAAGCGTTTGATCGTATATGCATCTGAGATCAGGCCAGGTTTATTGGCCGACGAGGGGGTTTGTGCAAAACGTTAATGAGACTATGCCTTTGAAAAGGGGCAAGACTTGATCAGAGTTGAATGATAGTTTCAGTTTAGTTACAGTTAAGAAGGAAGTAGACAGGAAAATGGCAGGCAGTGAGACATCAGGTAATAAGACATTGGTCTAGAAGGTACCCACTTTTGCCTGGCCAATTCAGTCTTTTCCGGGCTTGGTGAATGGTGTTTTGCGACACCAAGTCGAGATCTTTATTGAGAGCATTCACAATCATTTGACTACGAAACGGATCACAGATGAGACTGATGCCTTTAATGAGGCGAAAGATTTTTTGGCTTTAGACGTGGGAGATATTGGGCAATGCTGTCGTAGCTTTGAATTTAAGAAATGCTGCACTTGGGATGACTTGAAGAAATTTCTACAAACTTTGTATAGGGTAGAGGAATGCAGTGATTTGGTTCTGGGTTTCAGGGTATTTTACAAAATTAGAAAACGACAGAGTTCAATGATAGATTTTAGCTCGCAATTATTTGATGCGGCATCAGACTTTGTGGAGAAATTTAAAGGTTCGAGTTGGGTATCTGGCAATTCTATATTGTTAGAAAAATTTCACAAGTTGTTGCATTTCTCCTGAATGAGGTGCCTGGCGTGATAGTGAGTAGTTTTGATGGCCCAGTAGAGTCTACATCTGATGAATCACTTATTTTCGCAAAATGTTAGAAAGCTCATAGTTGAAATGCCGGACAGTAGACAGCACATTTGTCAATGGGATGCCGAAAGCTACGATGGGGACTCAAAAGAACCTTTCACAGGGAGATTCAGGCTTTGCTTCCGGTGGGTTTGTGCTAAAGTAGAGAGTGATAGGAAATCTACAAATCAAACATCACAGTTTCGTTGTTTTAAATGTAATAGGTTGGATCACTCAAAGAAGTTTTGCCAAAATAAATACTCTGGGAAGTGTAGGAGTTCAGAGCATGTTTGGTGGTCTTGCCCTCACTCAAAAAGAGCTATGTTAGGCCAGTAACTCAGAATTTTGGTAGTAGCTGTAGGAAAGCTCCTCAGGAGGGATATCCAGAGAAGTCTAGAAACAGACAGAATTTTCACAGGACAGGACAGCCAAAGGGAGAAAGAATAGGATGTTAATGTCATATAGGGCTTTTGGGAGATAAAGAGGAACCAATAGCCTGGGTGAAGGGAGCTATAACTGGCTCTAGTATTTTGAGTTTTGTTGACACGGGGGCGATGTCAGTTTAGTGGGCTATGATTTTTATCAATCGGTGTTTTCCCAGTATCGGCTGAGGCGTTCAGATGAGAAAGTGTGTGATGTTCAGGCTCATAAACTGGATGTTGTAGTAGAGGTGGATATTGTTTTTAGCTGGTGAACCAGTTAATAAGGGAACCAGTTTTGGTGGTGAGAGGTTTTATCTTGGGTAATAAGGTTTTACTGGGGCATCCAACGTGTAATAGAATCCGTATTTCTATATACCCTAGTAAAGGAGGAATAAAGGTAGGGGAAACTGGGGGTTTTATCCTGTATGTGGGTGTTGAGGAAATGGAGGGTAATATATCTATTATGGGGATAATAACAATATAAGTGGGAATAATTAGGAAATTGTGGGAGATAATCAATCACAGGGAGAAACTGAGCCTAATGGTGAGGGGAAGAGGATAAAGGTGTTTTAACGGAAGATTTAATATTAGAGCCAGGTATGGTTGGTCTGGTCAAAGTGCAGGTGAGTGATTTAAAGGAGAATAAACAGGTGTGTGTGGTGGAAGGTAGCAGTGAGTGCATTTTCAATAAATAAGGAATCAAATAAAGGAGTGACATGGGTGGAATTGTTCAACTGAAATGATTCAGTTAGGAGATATCAGAGAAATACCTATATTGTAGATTTGGAGGAATGGAGAGAGGACACTGAATCAGTGGCATTAATAGGGGAGCAAAATGGGTTTTTGGAGGCTGGAATGGAATTTAGAAAGGAAATTTTTAGGAATCATTTGGGTGAGGCAGACTATAAAAGGTACATAGAGGGGTTAGGTGAGGTGTTAGCTGAATACGATGATGGTATTGCTCTGAAAGGGGATAAATTGATGTTGACTGATGTGTTGGAGCATCAGGTGCATTTAGAGAGGGGGACTAAACAGATTTATGTCCCTTCGTATAGGATACCTTTCAAGATTAGAGAGCAGGTTGAGCAAGAGGTTAACACGTGGGAGGAGGAAGATATAATTAGGCCTAGCTTGTCACCGTTTAATTTCCCGTTGTTGGCAGTATCTAAGAAGTATGGTTCGATCCACGTATGTATGGATTTTATGAAACTGAATGAGAAGAACGTTCCAGATAGGTATCTGGTGGCGTGTTTGCTGGATTTATTTGTGGAGATTGGAGGTAAGAATACTTATTTGTCAACTGACCTCATGCAAGGGTTTTTGCAAGTGACATTGAGTGAGGAGAGTAGGAAGTCTATTCCGAAGGGACATTATGAGTTTACTCGAATGACTTTTGGTTTGTCAGGTAGTCCTGTTACATTTGCGAGGTTAGTGAATATTGTCTTGCACGGGATTTTGGGGGAAAATGTGTTTGTTTATATGGATGACATTTTGATTAATGCAGATTCTACAGGGGAACATTTAGAAGTGCTCAGGGAAATCCTTAGGAGGCTTACAATGGCAGGTTAAATTAGCCAAATATGATTTCTTGAAGAGACAGACTGTATATTTAGGACATGTCATTTCGAAAGAAGATGTTCAAGTGAATGACAAGAAAGTCAGAACAATTGCGGATTTTCCAACACCAATGAGTAAGAAAAATGTCTGCTTAGGAATCACTATATCTCTGGGAATGGTGGGGTTTTCCCCAGATTAAGGGTGTGTATGAAAGATTTTTCTGATCAATTGTCAGCACCTTTGACTGATGAAAATGATAATATTATTGATTTGGGGATGATGTTTTACATTTTTTGTTTTCAAATATTATTTGGGGTAGTTATGTAAGCTTTTCAGAAAGTCAATTTTAGGCTTAAAATGAGTCCTCCAGTTTTATGGTTCCCAAATTTTTATTGTTATTTTTTCAATAAAAACTAACTACTATTGGGGACTGATGCCAGTCAAGAGGGAGTAGGTGTTTGCTTAATGCAGAAATTTGAGGGTAAATTGCATCCAATAGCTTTTTATTGCAGAAAGTTCAAGACACGAGGGAGTAATGAACAGTTAATGGCGACATTGGATAAGGAAGTTTTTGCAGTGGTGTCTAATTTGGTTCATTTTAAGATGTTACTAATAGGGAATAAAGTGGTAGTTCTTACGGATCATAAGCTGTTGTTGGGTCTTTTTAATAAGCCTGATCTGTTTCCTGAGAGGGCTAGGTGGTTTTTAACACTAAGCTTAAGCACATTGAGGATAAAAATAATGTAGTGGCAGATGCTCTTAGTGTGAATTTTGTGGATACGGAGGGTGAGCCTGTGTGGACAGTAACTGGTGAGTGTGTGGATTGGGAGATTAGTTTGGTGGAGAAGAAACAAGATGAAGATGGGGTTTTAGCAGATGAAAAGGTAATTTGTTGGTGAGCAGAATTAAATGTAAGTTAAGGAGTATGAGATAAGGGTGATATGACACAGATCGTGGTACCAAAAGAATTAATTACAGTGGTTTTGGAGATAGTACATTGTAAATTTTGTAGTCCACATTTGGGGATTGAGAAGACATACCAGAGGGTATGTGATAGGTTTTTCTGGGAAAACATGTTTTTTTCAGTGGAGAGATTTGTGAAGGGATATTCTGCGTGTAATACATCTAAACCGGTGAAGGTTACGTCGTGTAAATTGGAGTCTTTTCCTATCCCTAATAGACCATTTCAGAAGGTGCATATGGATATTCAAACGAACTTTTTCGAGTCAGTGTTTGGACATAAGCATTTGTTGGTGTTTATAGATGAGTTAACGAGGTTCATTGAGATTTTTCTATTAAAGAATAAGACGGCGGATGAGGTTGCGGTGACATTTTTTAATGGTAGGCTACATTTGTAGATATGGGGTCCCGGAGATACTTATCCTTCATAATGGGAGAGAATTTGTGAATAGAAGGCTAGAGTGTCTTGCGGAAGTGGTGGGGATACAGAAAGTAAATATTCTTCCATATAGGCCAGAAGATAATGGCTGTGTGAGTGTGCTAATAGGAAAGCGCTCGAAGCTCTTAGAGTTACAGTGGGTGGTAGTGATGAGAATTGGGATAGATGTAAAGATGTGGTTAAACATAGCATAAATACAATGGTTAGTGACACGATTGATGTCTCGCCTGTTGAGGCATTATTTGGTTATCCAGTTTGGGGTGCATTTGATTTGTTGCAAATACCTTCACGTTGTGACAATACAATTAAATCATTAATTGCTACAGTTAAAGAGAGACATACACATCTTAGTAGTAATTTAGAGTCAAAGACTCGAGAAATGGTCGCGAGTAGTAATGCGAAATTGGATGGCGTAAGAGATGCAGTTGGATAAGGTATTTTGAAGATTAACGCCAGAAATTACTTGAATTATAAGTTGGGTCCAAAATTTGACAGGCCATTTCAGGTTATAGAAGAGAAAAGGGGAAACAGGTTCGTAGTTTTGAATGAAGACACAGGGGTGACGAGATTAACACATTTCTAAGATTAAAAGGACAGTCTAATTTTTTGGGGATAATGAGTTTTGAAATGGGTGTGTTGACCGTGGAGTTTTTCAGTCTTTCTTTGTGTGTGTGTGTGTGTGTGTGTTTTTTTTTTGTGGGGTTAACCCTTAAGGGATGGGCTAAATATATATCCAGCACACCCCCAGACGGGGCAAACTTTAAGATTGGCCAGTTTAAGAAAAAAATACATCAATGGAAAGAGGAAGATATACCAATGCACATATATAGTGTAAGAAAAAAAATTCTAAAAGTTTTACCCTACCTTCCACGGGAAGTTAAAAGTGACTGTTTACTAAGTTGTGCATGTTTTTTCTTAATGATTTATTTTATTTTAGTTTGTAAAATTATAATTACAGCTCACACAACATCGTAACAGATAAGAACTAAAATCAGTAACAAATTCTGAGCATATTTGTTGCAAAATATTTATGAGATTTACTGAGATGGCGAGATGCAGTAACTTTTTGTGAGGTATACATGTTTTTTCTAATATTTCTTTGCAACATTACAATTATAGCTGACATACTATCATAAAAGATAAGAACTAAAACCAACAGCAATCCCTGGGTATATTTATGAGCAAATAAATTAAAAGATGTCTTGGACCTGCAGGGAGGCAGTACATACTTCACCGAAATCTCAAGGCATACTGATTGATGTCTCTCCCGTGCTGACGTATTATAGTTGCCATAAGTCATTTATGGGCCACTGAAGTGATATAAATATTTCTCCTGCTAAATTCATCCAAACAGAATGGCGCATAATATTAATAACTCATATGAGTTATAGATTACTCCGTCCGTTAGGGGGTGAGCAGTTATTTATGTTTTTTTATTTTTTTTGCGGATGCGGGGATTTATAGTATACTATTTGCCTGCATGGTGGCTGTGAATGCAATAGGCAAGGTTTATTTGTGACCGGGGTCGTAATTGAAGAGGATCGTGATGTTTGGCTCGATGATGATAGGATTGTCATGAGCGTGGAATTTGAGGATCTTGCATTGGCTAAGACAGAGTTGGAATGTTCTCAGAATAGTGTTGGAACGCTAATGAGGGCACGAGAGGAGGCGAGACTGGAACATAATATGTCGGATCTGTTAACACATTTGTTTTCAGAAGTTAGAGTTACAGCTGACAGAATTCAGGGCCTATTAAGGTGACAATTACGCGGTTTCCTGACACGAAACCGAATGGTATGAAACTTATGTGTGGTAGAACCAGGAGATGTAAAAGGGCAGTTCCTTTAATTGTGGTGGTGATGGCATTGGCCGTAGCAGCAATTGGTGGGGTAGCAATTACGAGCCTGATGAAGGTTGAGGTGTTAGAAGCTGAAGTAGCTAATCAGGGGAGAGTTTTGGAAAAGTTAGTGGGAGTAACGTAGAGTTGCGTGAGCGTTTTGATGATTTGACGAAGACGTTCAGTGTGTTACAAGTTATGGCTCGGGAGGTTTAGGGTGACCTGGATTTGACAATTGTTCTCTTTATAGTACATTCTACAATTTTAAATACTGAGAAAGAGACAGAATCGTTGCGGGCAGAGATCAGATCTCAAGTGAAAGGGGTAATAGTAGCATCAGAAGGGCGTATTTCTGACAATATTTTACCCTTGGGGGTGTTAGGAGCACTTTTGATGAATGGGGCTTATAAATGGCGGTCTAATATTATTTTTACTGGTAGTGATCTATATAGGTACTATGGGATAATAAAAGTATGTTTATCAGACAGGGGGTTAATAGTGGAGATACCTACTAACACGAAGGATCCATTTCATAGTTGTATCATATAATAGTAGTGTAGTGATGTTAGAGGGACCAGAGATTATGTATATAATAGGAGATAAGTTTCAGTCAGTAGCCATTGATTATAAGGTTAGGTGTACATTAGTTCATAATCAATATATTTGTGACAATAAGGGATTTATCTTGAGGGATATTATATTAGAGGACTGTGAGTTTGAGTTGACACATGACATGACTGTTACACAATGTGGATTTAGACCAGCCCCTAATAGCTACATGGCTTTGCTATTAGAAACAACTTCGGCAATATACTGTCACAGATGCAGATTGACAAGGCTTTGTTGTAAAGAGTCGACATCGTTCGTCTTGGAGGGGTCTCAGCTGTTCGACGGAGCATGCAGGGTAGTCTCTACTCATTTCTTGGTGATGAGTAGGCGTATCTACAACTCATCAGAGAAGCCCTTTATGCAACATGTCTGTGATTACCATTGTGCTGTGGAATTACCAGTCTTACCGGAGATTACAATATTGCTGCCATTGAACCGGATAGAGGACATAGACTATATAGAGTGGCGTCCTTGGTGCATTCCCGGTAATTATGGTTATCATGGTTGTGAGTATTATCCTGAAGTTAGGGCGTCTTTGCTGCTTCAAGGAGAGGCAGCTCCCACAAGTGCAAATGACAGTGAATCATGAAACTGCACCATAGTGATTGAATAAGAGTACTTCAGATCAAGGGCGACCTGTATGTAGGTGACCGAGCCCTCTTAATTCGGGGAGGTGTGAAGGTCTGAGGGAAACATGAACTTGTTGGCGATGTCCAGCCAATATGTAGTAGGAAGTATGTTTGTTTAATAAGCGCGATCTGGCACATTCTCAGCACTTGTTGGTCAATCACCTTTGATTTAGTGGGCCATTGGTGACACGTGTCAAAGAATGGAAGTTTCCATCATAGAAGGCATGGAATCTTTTGGTCCGGGGTGAATCAGGTTTTTTGGGTGTGTTAAACAGAGTTATGCAACTGTATGTGCATTACGAAAATGCTAAGTGCAAAGGGCTCTAGTGGAGAATTGTGCATTCTTTGGTGAAGCTCCATACTGAAGGGACACATTGGAACACGTTAGGAATCGGAATTCCCTGGCGCTGAAAGTAAGCAGAAAAACTTAGGAAAATTATTAATCTTTATGACTTTGCATTACAGATCTGATTGATTTGCAGTGATTAATATTTGCCTTGATTTTATATTTTTGTGGTTTATCTTATGAATTATATACTGTGGTCTAATGGAACCTTTGTGGGAATGAAACGGGGGCCGAAGTGACTGTTTTTTTTATTTATTTATTTTTTTTTTTTTACAGATCACAGACAAAACTTATGTAGTGGATTTTGGGGTTTTTTTTGTGGAAAGTGGGAATTAGTTCCTAGACATTATGATTTCTGGCAACAGTTTTATTCTGCTTCGGGATACAGTGCAATTGATTTTTCATTTACCTGTCCTTTGTTAGATTTGCATAATGAATGTCTATATTTTGTATTCTGGGGTTTGATTCACACACACTTAGGTTAGGAGGTTTTCAGTAAAGTTAAGAGAGAGAGAGAGAGAGAGAGAGAGAGAGAGAGAGAGAGAGAGAGAGAGACGCTGTTGGAGGCATCTTCAGTCATGAACTACCAATGTTGCCAACTGTTCCCGAGGTAAGTTCCCCCCTGCTCTTGATGGGGTGTAGGGATAATAGTTATCAGACAACCGGATAATATATATATATATATATATATATATATATATATATATATATATATATATATATATATGTGTGTGTGTGTATTATTAGTACATCTAACTCTGCTGTCTACTTCTTTTCTTTTGATAAATGACAGTCAAAATTACAGCTAATTTGGCTCTAAATACTGATACGTAGTACTTCAGGAGTTTTTACCTCAAGAAAGGCTATGTAGATCATGTGTTTCTTGAAAGTCTTAGTGCGGTATTACCAAATAATCCTGTACCTGCGAATGGTTTATGTTATAGGCTCTATAAGGTGGAGTTCAGTAAAACGATTCCCCTCTCCCTCCCAAATTCACAATTATGAGTCTCCACTCTCCTGCAAACATAATTTTACACAATTTTCAACACTCTACCTTAATTATCTCACTTTACTGTTTTATATTTCAACCTCCGATGACGAACGACCTCCCTAAGGTATTTAGGACGGGAAAAACTACTTTTTTATACTTCCTTTAAACATGATTTTTATTTTATAGGTCATAGAAAGTCGATAAAGGGGAATAAAAGTTCTATAAGAAGTTTTTATATCCTATACATAAAGGGGAAACTTTTTTGTGAGGCTAAAGTGGAATGGATTCCTTCTTAATGGGTTTTAGGAAGACCATATAAAATGGTTATAAAGAAGTAGGTTATATTTAAGGATTCTGCAGGTTTAGAGAGGTTTTCACACTCATTCGTACTGATCTAGAAATCCGTGTAGGAATTATTAATTTCTTTGGTTTCCTCTAATTTATAACAGTATTACAGATCATGTTCTTTTATTAAGAAGGCTGAGATAACCATACTATCCTCAGATTTTTTATCCTTTTTTTTTTTTACTTCTGTGGGAATATTTTCGTCAGGCGCCGAAATTATAATTCTGCTTCTTAGGAAAAAGACAATTGATTTTATTGCTGAACTCTCTCTCTCTCTCTCTCTCTCTCTCTCTCTCTCTCTCTCTCTCTCTCTTTGTGTGTGTGTGTGTGTGTGTGTGTGTGTGTGTGAATATGTACAGTGTATTTCAAATATAAAACATCTATCTCTCTCACTATCTGTTTTCAAAGGATATATAACTGCATAATCTTCCTACTCAAACTCTACAAACCACTAAACTATAAAGCAACCTCTTCCTCAGAGCTGGAAGAAAATAAAGCATGCGGCATTCGCACACACACTCTAGGTTCTTTCGGTGCTTAATCTTCTTACCACTACACAACGACGGTGATCTATTACCTCTCGGATGTTTACCCTGCAGGATCGAGGGAATCCCTTGATACAACGAGGTGATATCCTTTGCTAAGATAAGACAATACATGAGTATTATGTTTACTCAAACTATTTTTCATATATTTTTTCTAGTGTAAAATGGGTTCTTAGGTCGCTTCCCTCAAAGTACTGTTTTCATGAAGCTTATGTTAAACAGTGGGAAAGATTCCTCATTCCAATTTTGACTCATAACATTTTCATTATTTCCGTTTACCTGTGAAAATCAGGAATTAATGGATTACACGTTCAATAAAATTTAGGAATTTTCTTTATTTTTTCAGTTTATTTTCCGAAGACTTTTTTTTCCTTTGACACGTGAGTCCATTGCCTATCTTATAGTTCCATCCTTATCCCCTCTTTATTTTTGTTAAAATTAATTGCCTATTATTTTTCAATAACTCCATTTACTGGTTTAATATACAGGAATATAAATCAGAATGAATAAAAATTTGACATCCAGAAAATATTCTGAAGGTACAGAGAAAATAAAATTACAAATAAAACAGGCTTGCATTATTCACGCCCAAGTTATAAATCCCAAAACAAAAATACTGCAGGTGAAATCCCATTACTACCAGAGACGGCTGGACTTTAAACAGGTATAGAAGAAGGTTTGGCATTTTTAAACTTAAAGTGTAAACAATTCTCATAAATCACTAGAGGGAGAGTTATCGTTTCCAAGTTGGCCGTGCTGGAAATTATGGCCGAAGTGACAGGTCCCCCAAGCGAAAGAAAACTGCTATGAATTGTGACCCAGTATCAGTGGTGGCATTTTGGAAAAGCATTGTGGGTTTCATGTTTTGTGTTTAGCTGGTCTGGGATGTTTAATACATCTTCGAAGAAGCTTTTGGCTGATGTCTTTTACTCTCAATAATACTAGTAATGTGTTCAGTCACTGTATTTCAAATCGAAAATAATTTCCTTATATCAACGAAGGTTATGTGTTTCATAAATCCCCCCTTCTCTCTCTCTCTCTCTCTCTCTCTCTCTCTCTCTCTCTCTCTCTCTCTCTCTCTCTCTCTCTCTCTCTGATTTCCTAGTAATATAGGTTGAGAGACCGCGATTAAAGGCGTTTAGAAATTTATATTACGCTCGAAAATTAATAAAAACTGCATAGAATTTTCAAAGATCTGAAGACCATATTCTGACCGATTAGCTTTATGTGCAAGTAGATGCACATATCTTTCTTCTAAAGATTATCTTTCACGTGCAATGGATGTTCCATTAACTGGTGGGGAATTAAAATCAAGCTCTTTCAATAGGATATTTCAGGTATGTCAAAAGGACAGACCACTACCACGATGGACCTAAAACTCAGTCAGGAGGAGATTGTGTTTGTCATATTAAAAGGTAATGCCTTTGATTTATATGCAGTGTGTCACATTTACAATAGGCATGCATTCAAGGGTTATTGTAGACTGAATCATAGTAAAAGGTATGGCAATAATGCCAATTCAGTACGTATATCCAGCACTCCTTTCCTTATTGTTAAAGTAGAAACTTTCGTATACCTCATACCAAAAGCCACCGGATTTTTTCCCCACGGCGAGCTGAAAGGACAGTAAATTATTCAACTACCTTTTGCTCTATTCCTTCCAGTAATCTTAAATGGCTTTTTATTCATGTATATTTAATCTCCTCTCTCTCTCTCTCTCTCTCTCTCTCTCTCTCTCTCTCTCTATATATATATATATATATATATATATATATATATATATATATATATATATATATATATATATATATATATATATATATATATATATATATATATATATATATATATATATATATATATATATATATATATATATATATATATATATATTATATAATATATATATATATATATATATATATATATATATATATATATATATATATATATATATATATATATAATATATATATATATATATATCTACCTTTTGCTCTATTCATTCCAGTAATCTTAAATGGCTTTTTATTCATGTTTATTTAATCTCTCTCTCTCTCTCTCTCTCTCTCTCTCTCTCTCTCTCTCTCTATATATATATATATATATATATATATATATATATATATATATATATATATATATATATATATATATATATATATATATTATATATATATATATATATATATCAGTTAATGTTCCAGTGCTAAGATTCAAATGCAGTATGAATAAAGAATGACCTTTTGGGTGACAGTTTGGCGCCCTTATTTTAATCGGATGAAATACTTTCCATTTGCATTAACGCCATGGTAGAGAGCCGTTGTCGACCTACCTACGTGGAATACGTCTCAGGGGACATCACTTAAAATGCCAGGTAGGAATAGTCCATTATTTACTTTTTCCTTTTTTTTTTATATGAGAGCCAAAGTGGGTCTCGGTGACGATACCAAAGCGGAAAAATGCACCCGGATTTTCACGGAATCGTAGGATTCAATCAAAAGTGACGAGGTAAATAAAATCTCTTAGTGGCTGTGACGTATAACGATTTTATTAGTTTCAACAACTGACCAGAGAGCTTTGCAACGCCGTTTTGAGGTGAACCGTGCCGAACGAATGATCTAAATAGGGCTGCAGAGATACTGAAAAGAACTGACAATGTAATCACCCAGACCTTATTAATTTCAGTTTTATGTATTTTGGAAATAAGGTGATCTAAAGAAGCCAAAGGGTATTTTAAATATTTCAGAGTTCCCTTTATATATTATAGAAGTAGAATGCTTTTCCAGGAAATTGAATTAACGTGAGTGATGGTCACAATATATATTTATAATGTACCAAAATATTATGGATTATAACCGAAAATTTCTTTTATTAATTGGAACGAAAGACATAAAATAAATTTTAACCGTGTGATAAAGAACGATTATTATTATTATTATTATTATTATTATTATTATTATTATTATTATTATTATTATTATTATTATTATTATTAAAAATGAGTTACTAAAATATAGAAATTTGCATCAGCATACGAGATTTTGGTACCAAATTTGCAGAAAGGAACACACCATGCAACAATATTGCAGCAAAACGAAAAATAGATTTTAGGTACCATACATTGAATCAGCGGCTTAGACCATGAATTCAATGCATTGTGAATACCTCTTTTTTTTTTCCTGTCAGGTTCAAATAATTACCACTAAAATACACTTTACGTGGAGTAGGTGAAAACAATTTGAGGAACATTGTTACGGGAGAATTCAATTGTAATATTGTAATTGTAGACTAATGTATATAGTACGATGAACATTTTTAAATAAAGATTAAAGAAATCTAAAGAATTTGTCAGAAAGACCACTTGCTATTTCTGGAGCTTTCCCAAATGTCAGCTAACGACAGAGACAATTCATTTCACTTCAGGGAATCGGTTAACTGCCACAAAAATAAGATTAATACCGTATTTGAGGTCCTATATCTTTTACTCTTCATCAAATCAAAGAGATACGGATCCACTCATTCACTGAATACCTCTCTATCATTCGCTTCGCCTACCATTGAAGTTTAAATTCAGCCATAACATTCCAGGCTTAACTCTAATTCCAAAATATTCCAGCTGCAATAATTCAATCCCATTATCGGCATTTTATCAACGTCAGCATTTTGTTAACGTTGACGTTAATGAAGACGATAAATAATCGTTAATTACGTTGCTATTGCACGGTTTTCCACGTCAAAATTGATTTTGGGGGAGGCTCGGCGCAAATGATGCTGTTGTTTTTGGAAAAATGCATCTCTAATAATGCTGTTGGGACAGCTGCTTTGTTAGGGAATAATACACGGCTGCAAAATGATGCTGTGCAATTGACGCCATTGTCAAAAAAAGTTTTCTGAAATAAACCGAAATTGTAATTTTTTCCAAAGCTAGTGTCCTAACTGGTCAGTTCAAAATATTGATTACACATACCAGTCAAAACCTATTAGATTTTCTGTGCTGGAAATACAATTTGTGTCGGTCAAGGAAAAAGTTGTTTCCTGAAATACATCGAAATTGTGTCATTTTTTCCAACGATAGAGTGTCCCTAACTGGCCAGTTTAAAATAATAATTACAGACCCATCAAAACCTATTATATTTCCTGTGCTGGAAATAAAATTTGTGTCAGTCACAAAGGGGAAAACAATGCAATGGAAGATCAAGTTTGGGCCAAACGAAAAGGGCTGGGTCCTATGAGGTCATTCAGCTCTGAAAGTGAATTTAGAATAAAGAGGGTTTTAAAGATGTAACACCTCGCAGTTGCACCATGAAACAACTGTTAGAAGAGGGTGGGAAGTAAGCTGGATGTAAGAGAATATGAATGGAGGTACAGTAAAAAGGAATGAAAGGGGTTGAAGCTAGGGGCCGAAGGGAAGCTGCAAAGTAACTTGAGTAATGCCTACAGTGCACTGCGTGAGGTGCACTGACGGCACTTGATCCTTACGGAAAAGAAACTTAGTGAGCAAACACGACAAAGGTACAGTTTATAAGTCAGTTCTTCCGGATGTAAATTGGATAAAACATCACATCCAACTGTAGGACAAACTTAAAGATAATAACCTTTTCAGGCGACGACACAACTCCCATCGGGAACAGGAAATAAACGAAGCTCTCTGGCGAGAATTGTCTTTTTGTCCAGAATGCTTTTATTTCAGGCGGAATTGTCTTTTTTTCCAGAATACTTTTATTTCTCCCGTATAAAACAATTCCCCCTTAATGGAACTCTGACAAGATCATAGTCATGGCCAGCGAATCTGAAGATTTCGTTATATCGTCGACTCGACTTGCTCGTCAACGGTGCGTCTGATTTCGTGTGTAATAATAATATAGATATGAGATAATTGTACAAATATACAGTTAACAATGTCATATATTGTGGATAGAAGTTTAATTTAGATTTCTAGGAGCGTTACAATCGCTGACTGATATCATCTTAATTTATTGGTCTACCAGCTACTTTTACAATACGCACTATATATATATATATATATATATATATATATATATATATATATATATATATATATATATATATATATATATATATATATATATATATATATATATATATATATATATGTGTGTGTGTGTGTGTGTATATATATGTGCATGTGTGTATATATATATATATATATATATATATATATATATATATATATATATATATATATATATATATATATATATATATATATATATATATATATATATATATATATATATATACAGTATGACATTTTTTATCGCACCGTGATTTATATACAATCATGAAGCTACAAATGTCGTTTAATATCAAATTCACGCTACCTCGAGAGTATCTCCGATGGAGAATTATCACCGAAGGGGAATTTATATAAGTGATAAATGAACAGGTACCACTGGGACGCGAACCCTTGACATGGACCCATTCAACGACTCCAGTAGACGTTACCACCGCGCCATCAAGAGAGGTATAAATCATTACCGAGTCTGCTGTACTGTTTTTCCCCGTCGTGAGCGGGGAAATTGTACTTAGCCTCGGCAATGACCCACCTCCGCCATGATAGTTCGTTGGTACGTTTGGAACACGCAGCTCTTATTATGAAATTTTTTATCACACCGTGATTTATATACAATCATGAAGCTACAAATGTCGTTTAATATCAAATTCACGCTACCTCGAGAGTATCTCCAATGGAGAATTATCACCGAAGGGGAATTTATATAAGTGATAAATGAACAGGTACCACTGGGACGAGAACCCTTGACATGTACCCATTCAACGACTCCAGTAGACGTTACCACCGCACCATCAAGAGAGGTATAAATCCTTTGTAGCCCTCTGTGCTTAACTGTACAGAAACAGCACAGGGAAACAGGAAGCATTTAAGGAGCAGCTCCCTGGGAATTAAGTTTTTCCCATTAAATGAGTCAGGGTTAGTACTTTCCCTCACTAAGCCTCTATAAGCAATTTTTTAATAAGCTGATTTATTTTCATGAGACATTCATTCTTTGGCTGATCCCTCTACTTCCTGCACAGGATCTGCGTTCCCAGGTTGAAATCTGAAAATGCCCGTAGCAGGAATTAACAGGAATCGCCCTCCTCAGCCAGGACACCTGAACCCTTGGGGCATGGAACACCATTCAGGACTCCAGTAAAAGCTGACACCAGTGTCATCAAGGAGAAGCAGATAGTACATTTGAACCAGCGACATTTGTAGCTTCTGAGTATATGACCTCCGAGTGATCCGTCTCTCTTGTCTGGCCCAAGACTGAATAACACCTTATCATCAGAGTGCTACCTGAAGTGCCACTTGTAGAGGGTCCCACTTGCTTGAGAGCCATTTTATCCTGCAACCAAGGAGCTTCACTTAGGGAATAAAGGTACTGTGCGATGGAGAGTGTTCGGTCATTTATCTATTACCCTTATCTCATTTTGTTGTCTTTATATATATATATATAAAGAAATAGGCTTGTACAGTAAGTCAATAAGGCATGATAATGAAATCATTATTAATGATGAAAAACTTATAGAAATTACGCCAAATAGAATTAATTAATAAAGAAAAACATTTACCGTAATAGTCAGAGTTGCAAAGATTGCAAAGTATTACGCACGAAAAAAATAGCAATATTTGCATATAGATCTTGTTCGTTGTTAATGAAGGAAGGATTGCTTAGACTCTGGTCGCCTGTTCAACTCTCCCGAATGTCATTCTTTTGTGCTAAACGTTACATTAAGCATTAATGGAAAATAGACTTTAATGAGGAACTTGATATTGCTGTTTGCCAATGAAATCTTTGTTGTCTTTTTCATTTTTATATAAAGCTTTGATTTTTACACGGGTGTCACTGAAAAATATTAATAATTAAATTTCTTTCTGATCTGAAAAATTATTTAAGAAAAATTATGATTATTATCATTATCCTGCAAGTAAATAATTTGCAAATAAATAAAATTTGGGTCATTTATCACCTTATCTCATTTTGTTGTCCTTTTCCTGTTCTCAATTATATATATATATATATATATATATATATATATATATATATATATATATATATATATATATATATATATATATATATATTTAAAGAAATACATACAGTAAGTCAATAAGGCATGATAATGAAATCATTATTAATGATATATAGAAATATATTAATTAACAAAGGAAAACATTTATAATATATAAAGATTATATATATATATAAATTGTATATATATATAGATCTTGTTCGTTGTTAATGAAGGAAGGATTATATATCTGGTCGCCTGGGGAGAATGTATGTGTGTGTGTTAAACGTTACATTATATAATAAATATATTTATGAGGAATGATATTGCTGTTTGCCAATGAAATCTTTGTTGTCTTATTCATTTTTATATAAATTTGATTTTTATACGGGTGTCACCAAAATATTAGTAATTAAATTTCTTGTGATCTAAAAATTATTTAAGAAAATTTATATATATTTATTATAAATAATTTACAAATAAATAAAATTAACTTTCTATATATATATATATATATATATATATATATATATATATATATATATATATATATATATATATATATATATATATATATATATATATATATATATATATATATTATTTATGTATATATGTACATATCATGATACAGTTCTTATCCACTTACATATTCACCATGAAAATCAAGTATATTTTTAACCATACAAACAACCTCTTCGAAATACCCAATAATCTGATAGCTTATACGTAAACAGTAAATAATTTGAGGAACATTTGAAGCCTTGCCCACTCGCTTCGTCCTTCCATCCTCGTCTTCGGAATAAGGTTTTAATTAAACGACACTGCCTGTGATCCAATTTGCAGTTTAATCCATTCAACTCTTTCTCTCTTGGCTGGGCCTCATGGGACCATGAGGGTTTAATTTGGGACCTGGCGTCCTCCAAGATCAAGACTAAAAGGGGAAAAGATTTTTTCTCCTTTACTTGAGAAAGACACTCAATTTATGAAGGTTTTGTTTTTATTTAATGATAATATTCGTGGATTGATGATTGTCATTTTCGTTTATGATACTTAATGATGTAAACTAAACTATATAAACGAAGATAGAAGTATAAATAAGAATATATATATATATATATATATATATATATATATATATATATATATATATATATATACACACACACACACACACACATATATATATATATATATATATATATATATATATATATATATATATATATATATATATATATATATATATATATATATATATATATATATATATATATACTAGACCACCGTGATTTTAGTTTGCTGTAAAAGAAAACTATTGTGCTGGCTTTGTCTGTCCGTCCGCCCCCTCAGATCTTAAAACTACTGAGACTAGAGGGCTGCAAGTTGGTATGTTGATCATCCACCCTCCAATTATTAAACATACCAAACGGCAGCCTTCTAACCTCAGCTGTTTTTATTTTATTTAAGGTTAAGGTTAGCCATAATCGTACTTCTGGCAAGGCTACAGGTACCAACAACATGGGTCACCACCGGACTGTGGCTGAGTTTCATGGGCCGCGGCTATGAGTTTTATAGGCCGTGGCTGAGTTCAGCACTGGACAGAAAACTCGATTGTGCCGAGGAAACTTCGGCTCATTTTTTACTTGTTTTTATTGTGATGAAAAAAGTAGCATTTCCATACCCCCGTTTATACATCATGGCATCTTGACACCATTCCATCATATATCTTGCCTAGACCACCCGTGGCCCATTGGATCACTTTTTTTATTTACTTATAAATATATATATATATATATATATATATATATATATATATATATATATATATATATATATATATATATATCGTATCTTGTATATGTATGCTCATAAACAATAATAAAAATAGCAGTAGCAGCATTTAGTGGAGACGGTCGTGTTGTCCTGTGGGGAATGGTTGGCCATTTTTAGTTTGCACATGATTCGAGAACTTTATGATCCAAAGATCACAAATCAGGGTGATCCCAATTTTTTTCCCCACAACCCGTTTTTTATGGGGGTGCCTTCACCCCAGTGGCCCCCAAATAGGGCGACTCGGAAAAGTGCTGTATATGATTGAGTAATACCACTTTTTACGGGTTTTGAGAGTGAGTCCAATGGTAATGTTATTTTTGCATAATTTGTATACCATATTAGTTGCAAGTCTACGGCAGCACCAACCCCGTTGACGGAGGAGGAAGGGGGAAGGGGAGGGAGAAGGGGGAGAGAAGAGGGAAGGGGAAGGGGAAATGGGGAGGGGAAGGGGAAATGGGGGAGGGGAGGGAGGAGTGAAGGGAGAGGGGAGGCAAAAGAGAGGGGGAAGGGGAGAGAGATGGAACTGGGAAGGGGATTAGGAGGGAAGGTGAGGGGAGAGGAGGGAAGGAGGAAGAGGAGGAGAGGGAGAAGGGGAGGGTATGAGAGGAGGGTGGGAAGGGAAGGGAAGGGGAGGATACAGCTAAATTAACACTTGATCTGTGTTTGGGGAGGGGGAAGGGGAAGAGGAGGAAGATAGGGGAAGGGAAGAGGAGGAAGATAGGGGAAGGGGAAGAGGAGGGGAGGGGGAAGTGGGAGGGGATAGAAGAAGAAGGAAGGGGATGGAAGAGGGAAGGGGAGCGGGGGACAAAACTAAATTAATACTTGATCGTGACCTCCAGTGTGCAAACAAACGTTTAGTATAATATATAGTTATATATATATATATATATATATATATATATATATATATATATATATATATATATATATATATATATATATATATATACTGTATATATATAGGATCCGTTGCAACATGTACAAAATCGTCAAAGGAAATTATTATATAATAATTTTACTAAAGATATGTTATGTTTCGTTACTACAAATATATTTGAAATTGTTACAAAGGCCAAACGCTAAAAGAACCAATTAGTAGCTGAGTGGGTCATCTACCGTGAATAAACACTAATTAAAACTGTATTTTCAAAGTTACCAAACAATTTAGCTATATAGTGAAATGAGAATGATTCATCATATATACCTAAAGAATGTATGAATAAAGGACGTAAGGTTTAAATCGCCATGCCATATTAACATTCATCTTTACTTGTCAAAGATAAAACTATGAACTTTCAATAGAGAGAGAGAGAGAGAGAATGAAACGAAAAGCGAAGACCATTTCCAGAACATTTATCAAACCTTATCTGTTTCCCTTCCTCCCATCTTCTCTTGACACTTTTCTACAGTTCCTGATTCCGTTCATTCGTTGTTAATGGCCATATGCAAAAGGAATATATTTCCGTTGCATATCTTTATCGCTTAATAACTTGTGACAAGGAGGATATATATTTCTTGAAGTTTCGTCGTATTGCTGTGACTGGATATATAAATTGTTCTACTACATCAAAGTTATTATTATTATTATTATTATTATTATTATTATTATTATTATTATTATTATTATTATTATTATTATTATTATTATTTCCTTTTGCTTCTCGTCCAGTCTTCCTGGGAAGGACGAGTCAGTTATTATTATTTTTATTATTATTATTATTATTATTATTATTATTATTATTATTATTATTATTATTATTATTATTATTATGAAATGAACAGGGGAATCCATACGGTGAGAAAATATAACGTTATCAATTTTTCTGGAGACAAATTCGTGAAAGAAAATATATTTATTTAAAATTTAAATTTACTTAAAAGATAAAGATAAGTTATAAAATCAGATTATAACAAAAAAATTATAGGCATATAAAATCTCCATGATAACATCTTTCGAGATAGAATCCTCCCCCTTAGCTAGGTCATGATTTAATACATTCATTTTTCTGGCCTTCTACTTGGCGTAAACTTTCATTGCAATACTGAAGTCACATTATCATCTTTTGCAATTTTGATCCGAAACTGAATTCATATAACAAACGAGAGCGAAGTGCAATACCCAGGCGACAAATCTTTCCATCTGTAAAAAATAAAGGATTTAAAAAATGCTCCCTTGGCATGTGGAATATTTGATAAAATTTTATAAAACTGGGAAGCGTTTGTCAGGTTTAAAAATGTTCTTCCATCTCCCCCTTTCTTTCTTTCCTTTTTCAGTCTCTCTCTCTCTCTCTCTCTCTCTCTCTCTCTCTCTCTCTCTCTCTCTCTCTCTCTCTCTCTCTCTCTCTCTCCTCTGCATTGGCACGTCATATATAGATTTATTTCGTGAGTTTATGCGTGCAAGTATGTAAGACGTGTATATATAATAATCCTTGTATTTCAAACGTGCATGAAACTGGATTTGAACACTTTACAAACAGCATAAAAATTAAGCATTTTATTTGAGGTATCTTTAGTAATAACATTATAAAATAAATAATATTCAATCATAGAACAGAAGTTAACTAAATCGTCTTAATATTATATAATTTAATCTTTCATGATGCATTTCTGTAGTTCCGAAGTTAAACAGCATTTCAGCATCCTCTTGCCAAATAAACATGGATTTTTAGAATCATATTTCTATGTTCTATTTCAAGTGATATGAACAAAAGGCTTAATATCATTTAACTCGCTTTCTATTACATTATGACCCGCACTGCTCTAAGTAAGATATAATAATATTACACATGATATGCTGTAGGTACCCTACATTGTTTTCACTTGCATGTAGGCAGTGAATTCAACTTGTAGGCTTCTCCTGCGCTCTCCCTGCATTTGAATTGCACTCTGCTAAAAAATATCCTTTTATTTTCATATTCATCTATAGTTCAGTCAACAATCTATTGACCCAGTCCTTTTTAAGTTAATATTGTCACTGTAACCACTGTTTCTCAATACAAAGCGGTACAAATTTTTCAGGTGTTGCAAAAGGAAAGTTTAAAAGCTAATTGTTCTTCTTCTGAGTCACTCTAAGAATTTGCCATTTGCCGTCTTCCATCACATCAACAACATATTTAGCTTTGAGTAAAATGCTATTCGAAGGGTAGGCCTACTGAAATCGGCCTATCAAGGGACCAGACACAAGTAAGTTTTCTATCTCTTTTGAAGTAATATTCTTAGAAATATTCTAAAAGATCAGTTCATTACTGTCAACAGGGCTGATGAAAACTGTTCCTATAAATAAGGGGTATATTGGTATTTTCCCCGAAGGAAGAAATATAAATTAAGTTTTAAACATAGGTGTTAGTGCACTAAATACCCTTTAGCAACCTGAAAGGTGTCTCTAGGTCACCATCGGTTGATGGCAGTTTATGATATGTTGATAACAAGAATGAGGTAACACTTTTGAAGGTATTGATAGCACTACTTTTTGTTACGATCTCCTATACTTGGTTAATATTAGGTCAAAGTAGCGAGAGAGAGAGAGAGAGAGAGAGAGAGAGAGAGAGAGAGAGAGAGAGAGAGAGAGAGAGAGAGAGAGAGAGTCCAAATGGTTATACTCTGAAAATATTGCACATTTTTTTCTGAAAGTTACAAAAAACACGAGAGAGAGAGAGAGAGAGAGAGAGAGAGAGAGAGAGAGAGAGAGAGAGAGAGAGAGAGAGAGAGAGAGAGAGAGAGAGAGAAATCGAAATTCAAATAATGTACGTTTTCTTCTGAAGGTCACAAAAAATCAGAAAAAGAATAAAAAAGCAAAAATCTCCCGATTCAATTTCATTTGTAATACACCCCTTACAAAAGCCATATTGAATGGCTGAAACAACTGTAGGGGGTTTAATAAAAATAAAATGGATTAGTACGGATTCTTTGAACCTTCAAAATTGCTTTTTGCAGTTGACACCTTATGGAAAAAAAAATCTCTGAAAAAATCTGAAAGAAAGCAACACACACACACATAGAGAGAGAGAGAGAGAGAGAGAGAGAGAGAGAGAGAGAGCAGAGAGAGAGTTTATAAGAGCCATCCTGTTCAGTTTATAAGTCCAGACAGACAGAGAGAGAGAGAGAGAGAGAGAGAGAGAGAGAGAGAGAGAGAGAGAGAGAGAGAGAGAGAGAGGGCAATTCTGTTCAATTTATAAGTACCATCCAGTAAAAGCCATAGTGACAGAGAGAGAGAGAGAGAGGGAGAGAGAGAGTGAGAGAGAGAGAGAGCAATTCTGTTCAATTTATAAGTACCATCCAGTAATAGCCATAGCGACATAGAGAGAGAGAGAGAGAGAGAGAGAGAGAGAGAGAGAGAGAGAGAGAGAGAGAGAGAGAGATTCTATCCAAGTAAAACCAGGTGAATTGCGGTAAACCCGTTCATATGCAGAAATACGTATTCAGAAAGCTAAAGAGAGAGAGAGAGAGAGAGAGAGAGAGAGAGAGAGAGAGAGAGAGAGAGAGAGAGTCTATTCAATTTTCCAAGTACATCCTGTAAACTGAGGTATACACGTTCATATGCAGATTCAAATCCCATAAAAGCAATTTCTCGTAAGTGGAATAAAGGCCACGTAAACTAAATGAAAAATAAGCTAAGCGGAGACACCTCCCCCCCAAAAAAAAACGCTAAAATAAAACCAGTTTTTTACAACAGGCAAACATGGGCCTGAGGTGGAAATCTGCCACAAATATATATACACACAGACACTGAGAGAGAGAGAGAGAGAGAGAGAGAGAGAGAGAGAGAGAGAGAGAGAGAGAGAGAGAGAAGAGAGAGAGACATTAAAAGAAGAGAGGTTACATTTTTGCCCGCGGGTGTAAAAGTCCCGAATGTTGGAAGTAAAATTCTAAAAAATGTGTGAAGAGAGAAAGAGAGGGAGGATAAAAATCCGAGCCAGTTGCTCGGAAGAGTTTAATGTCAGCTCTCTCTCTCTCTCTCTCTCTCTCTCTCTCTCTCTCTCTCTCTCTCTCTCTAAATCCACTTCAGTTACTGCGCTCCGCTGATTGCCTATATTGCACGGTTGCACAAGACGACGCGAAGCTGCATTGCTCGAAAAAATAATGCAAAATTGAATAAGCAAATTTAAAGAGAGGTTTGTTTGGATTCTCAAGAATAAAAAAGGAAAGAAAATGTATTTAGACGAATCAAGAATTATGTAGAAATGATCTGTTAATTTTGTTTTTGCATGAGACGTCGGATAAAAAAAAAAAAAGCGTTGTAGAAAATCATAATTGTCTCAGCTACATTAATTTTGTATGCTTTATCATTTTTAAACTTTTGTACGGGGATTTAATTTCTTTCCTTTTAATTAATTTTCATAATGATTCTCCCTTCTTCTAGTTAAGGAGGATATTAATAAATTCTCAGAAGTTCACTGATAAGTTGAAATATTTCCCAAAAAATTATATAAGAAGTTGAACTCTTAAGTAAACTGGTATTTGCGAATTAAAAATAAATCATTTCCTCGCTCATAATGTCCCCATGATTGCAAAATTCATTCTTCTCTAAGAGGATGGACGTTCTGTGTAAAACTCCCTTCGATGCAAGACCTGTCTGAAAGTATATGAAGAATTATTTTTCTTTGAATGTTCCTCACGTTCTGTTATTGTCGACTGAGAAAAGAAAGAACTCTTCTAATGAATTTCCCAATTTTCCATCTCTTATGTAAAACCTGGATTAATTCCAGCGATTATAATTCTGCCACACTCGACCTATCCAACAGATCTTTTCTTTTATTTTAGTCATTCCTCTTTCCCTACAGCCGTACGCGTTAGTTTCAAAGTCTCGGAAATATTGAATGGAAGTTAGATATTAGCAATTTAATCCAGTGAGTCACTCTTAAGCGCTATCGACAGCCATAACTCCGATTCTTCTACGACGTTTTTTTCAATTTCCTGAGTCATTTAGGTGGCACGTTTTTTAATTAAAAAATACCTACAAGAACCTCTTTACACTTAGGTTCTCATTTCGTTATTCCTAATTACGAAAGACTTACTAAGCGCACTCCTGAAGAAAATGATTACCTCGTGATACAAGAAAGAGTTCTCGTAATAAACTTTAAAGCGGAGTTTCATTTCCACGACCACGTCATGAAAATTAATTAAATTCTTGAAGACCCTGTTTCTGAAATTGAACAGGAAATGTGTGTAAAGTAGAAGATAATAATAATAATAATAATAATAATAATAATAATAATAATAATAATAATAATAATAATAATAATAATAATAATAATAATAATAATAATATCTTTAGTTTTTATTAAGGTATTTACATAAATCATAAACCAACGACAACATTAAACCCAAATCTTCAGACCAAAATGATTTCTGAGATAAAACCAAAAAACATACTTCGAAATTCAGTTCTCTAGCTAATAATAATAATAATAATAATAATAATAATAATAATAATAATAATAATAATAATAATAATAATAATAATAATAATAATAATATCATTCTTCTTATTACGGTACTTAAATAAGTAATAAACCCATAACAGGAATAAAATGCCTAAATCATTAAACCAACATGGTTTGACAAAAACAAGTAATTGCAATTAAACATCCAAATCTTCGCATCGAAATGATTTAGAAGACAACCCCAAAAACAAAAACAAAAAGAGTCTCTTCAGATAATCGGCCAAAACTCCAGAACGCCGAGACGAAGGTTTGGACCATCTTCTTTTAGGAGGAACATACCAACTTTGATCCGGAAAGAGCATGGAAAGAAAAATGGAAGAATCCAACCTTTCCTCCTTTCTGCTGTCTGAGATTTTCTGTCGGGCGTCTCTGCTTTATGTGAGGAGGTCATAGGGATCAGTGTCCCTTCCTCCTTTCGCTTCTGCTGAGGAGGAGACCTGAGGAAATGCTGGAGAAGTCCAGCTGTTCTTCGACAGTAGTTGGGGGAATGACCTACTAAATATTACGGATTTCGGCCGCATCTCTTTACTACGAAAGCGCGATCAGATGGGAACGTTATGGGTGAAAAGTATATCTTGGTACAAAAGAGACAATAAATCCAAAGGCTATTTAATAATAACACCAAATAAAAGATGAATAGAAATAAGGGTAGAAAGTAAAATTTTTGAATGAACTGTTTCCTGTGTTATTACTTTACTTCAGAAGGCGATATGATGGGAATATGGTAAATTATGGTTTATGGATGTAAAAAGAAATAAACCAAAGGGTTGTTTAACAATAAAACTAAATGAATTATTAGTAGAAATAAGAGTAAAAAGTAAAATTGTTGTAATTGATTGCTTCGCTAAAACATTTTGAGTAAGAATTGTCGAACGGTTAAGAAAATCAATGACATACAATTAACAAAAATGGAAATATTATGGTAAAAAATTGTCTATGGATTTAAAATAAAAGAAATGAGTCAGATCATTGTTTAACAATAAACCTAAATCAATTATTAGAAGAAATAAGAGTAAAAAGTAAAATTGTTGAAATTGATGGTTTCCTTAAAATATCTTGAGTAAGAATTATCGGCCACTCGAGAAAGTTAACGATATGCAATGATATACAATTAAGTCATGATATAAAATTAACTAAAA
>NC_089771.1:13350383-13355383 GCF_040412425.1 Macrobrachium rosenbergii
TCAATAAAATCGTTAAAGAATTTAGACAAAATTTATAAGCCAAAAATCTTTAGTCTGCACTGTTCCCAAAAAGATAATGCATGTTTTCTACCCTTCATTAACGATTCTGTCCTCAATCAAAAGAACATTATTGTCACTCTGAGCCATTAAAAATGGCCTGCATGCTGACTTCAGATTTACTTTAATTAACTTCATAATCGGGAAGACTGTTCCAGTGAAAGACACCTCCGGAGTTGATGCGTACCACATTGTTTACAAGTTTAATTGCCCTAAATGTAATTTCTGGGATACAGTGATGTGGGGCCTTCTTGCCTTTTAAGTGCAACGACTCCTCATAGGGGTGTCACTACCACTACAGGCTTAGCTTTAAGCAAAAAGAAAATAGTGCCATTAGTCTTCATGCTATATGCCACCATCACATTACACAATACAGTGATTTTCAAATACCGTGGACAAACAAAAACAGCCATTCGCTTCCTGCCTTTAGAGTCTCCATATTAAACTCACAATCACCAACACTCAACAGCCAAACCACCTCTGTTCCATTGTTTATTGTATAGTTTGCTTTTTTCTTTTTTTTTCCTTACACCATTTCACTCTCCATCTGCAGTCTCTAATCGGCCCAGTTGTCATTTTTTAATCTGCGACATGAACAGTAGGTTCTCAATATTTTTTACTATATTATCATTTTTTATTAGTTTGAATATTCATTGTTCTCTCTCTCATCTTCTCAGTATGATCTTCTTTTTTTTTGACGATTTCTGTTTAGTTGTGATTTCATTACTTTAGTCATTGTTCTTTTGCAGTTAACTTAGGTTTTTATGTTCTTTTTACTTTATATTATGTATTTTGTTTTGTAGTTATATCTGTTTTAATACTTTAGATTTAGTCAGTCAGTATGGTTTTCACGTTTTTTTTAATGTCATTCTATAGATAAGACCCTGATGATGGGAAAAGCGCAGTATTCGAAAGTTTGGCTTTGCTCTCTGTTAATTTCTAAGGAATAATATCTGCAATTTTACAACGTCTTCTGGCTATCCTTGTTCCTCCTTTACCTGTTTTTCTTGAAACGACAACATAACCAGTTATATATATACTGTATATGGAATATATATATATATATATATATATATATATATATATATATATATATATATATATATATATATATATATATATATATATATATATCATGTTTTCACTGAGCACTTCATAGTTACAAGAGTCAAAAACTGAAAAAAATTGTCACATAAGATAATTTAACGGCAGTAACTTATTTCCTAACACTTAATTCTGCTATCAGATAATTTCCCATTCATGAATAATTTAGTAGCAAAACTTCTTCGCAAATTTAGCAACTTTTATTTCTTTTCCTCTCACAGCCCACGAACTTCCATGACAAATTTCTTAAAGAATTCTCAGTGAAAAGCTTTTCCTTCCATTCTAAAAGAAGAAGTCTGGCACAAAAGAACGTTGCATCATGATTCCGTTTAGACTTCGCTCCTCGGAAAACTTCTCAGTTGCAGGAAAGGACGTGGTGACTAAACTTTCATTAGAGAGGAATTATTGCTTTCTCTGAATAGAAAGTGATAAAGTGACAGAGCATAGGAAAATACGAGATAGCAAGTAATGCCTCAAATACAATATCTAATTCATCTGAACGAATTACAAAAAAAAAAAAAAAAAAACAATTGGAGAAGTAAAATTTCAAGTTAGTGGACCAGAGAATATTATCACCTAACTAAATGCATAAATGCAGCTGTATAATGCAACAAATAAATAGAATAACAATAAAACCACAATAAAAAAAAAACTCCATCACAGAGCACAAAAACTAAAGGAATCAATGAAAGCACAAAGCATTAAGTAATTGCTCAATTCAATGCATTAAAGAGTAACGGAATGCGTAAAAATCGTCACAAACTGAGCGCAAGAGGAAGAACCGTATTGTAAAACCACATGACATAACAAAGGTAAATCAAACAAGTTAAAAATATATAAAGTATTTTTATAAAGTCTGGTTAAAATACATTGCTTTTTCTAAAATAGGATTAAATGCATTAAAGAAAAACTCGAAGATAGCAGTTGCTTAGACACGTAACAATTCAAAACTGTAATTGACCTTTGGGTTACTTTATCAAAAAGGTTAAAATATTTGGAATATTATATATATATATATATATATATATATATATATATATATATATATATATATATATATATATATATATATATATGATTTTTTTATCACATCAATGTGATTCACTAATCAGTAAGCTACAAAACGTCCTTCAATTATCCAATTGCCTTAAAAATAATATATTTTCTAATATATATAGTTCTGATGTTTAATTTTTTTCATTTTAATGAGTGTTTTTTCCTTTCATTGTATTTATTTGTTATTTTAGATGCCTGATGATGGGGCATTTTAGAACGGCGAAACTAGTGAGGTATAAAGAATGTCTTCCAAGTACAGTCTACCTATTCCTATATATATATATATATATATATATATATATATATATATATATATATATATATATATATATATATATATATATATATGTATGTATATATATAAACCTCTGACTCACATCAGGATCGAACCAAGGTCTTTCAAATAAAAGGCAAGGCCGCTGACAACTAAGCCACAAAAGTCATAGAAGAACTTGGAGCCTAAGTACCACTGTACCTATGGGATAATTCGAATGAAATGCTGTCAGTTGGGTTACTGCTGAGCAGTGGCGTAGCTGGCATTCCATCAGTGGGGGTTGCCTAGGTGGGGGGAAGATATTTTTGGGGGGCCAAAGAAAATTATACAAAACTAATCTACCATTTCTGTAATTAGTAAAATATACTATTCTCGAAGGTACGAGTATATATCCATGTGAATGAAGGAAAATAACAGTATTAGTAATTTGTAAACCTGTATTTGAAATTACTGAACTCAATTTTCAATTAATTTACAGCTCTTACTATATCCAAATGTATCACATACTACTGTAATGTGAGTTTCCTCACAACCTCATATTGAACACTAGCTTAATTTCTATCATCAAGTTTAAAATTTCAACTGTAGTATAATATCTTTGTCATGCAAATATATCAAAATAGTGCATATCATCAGTAACACAAAAGACTTATGACCCTCCGAAATCTCTTCAAAATTTCAACCTATCCCATTCCCTCTTCTTAATCTCCTCTCCCTGGAAACTAACTCTAAGCAGCTGTAGTAAATTGCATTGCACTTATTCAAAACTGTAACTATAGTTTCAATCACTTCATACAGAAGTTGATAACATTAAGTTGGATCAAAATGTCATAAACAAACATGTCGTTTGCGTTAAACACCCACAACTATAATTCTGCTTTTGACCACCAAAGGGTTAAAGTTTAGCTACAAAGGGAATTTCAACTTGGGGGTTAGTGGGGGGGAGCCAAGCATCTGACTAGGGGGGGCCGGGCACCCCCCTAACCGCTCCCCCGCCCCCATGGCAACGCCACTGCTGTTGAGTCGGGAAGTTGGGGAAAACACGATGGTATGCGAGGCAGTTAGCCTGCCCAGGTCAAGCCTTTGGTACAGTGGTACTTACAGTAGGTTTCAACTTCTATGACGTGTGTGGCTTTGTTGTCAGCGGTCTTGCCTTTCACTTGAAAAAGACCCAAGTTCGATCCTGATGTGAAGGTCAAAAATTTATTTCAACTCCACATGTAATTGTATATTATGATTTATATATATATATATATATATATATATATATATATATATATATATATATATATATATATATATATATATATACATACATGTGTAATTTCATTGTCACCCATCTAACCAACTTATTACATCCACCACTATAATTTTTGACCATGATTTAACCATTTTTGTCTGCAACCAAGTGAGTCTGCGTATCCATGCCTCATTATGAAAAGGCAAAAAATTACCTAAACCCTCAACATTACCTTACAGAAAAAGTCATAAAGATAAACGTGAGGGACAAAAGTACCCTAAATTATTAGGTGCTTGTCATAAAAAAAAAGACTGATAAGCGAGGTTCTTGGATGAACGCCTGGAAGAACCAGCACCCTTGATTAGGACTGACAATTATAAGAATCTCCCCTCTCGCGAAGACCACTTGTCTGGAAGGAAGCTCTTCATTTCAGAAAGAGAAATGGTATTTATCGCTCCCCTAATGCTGACGCCTCTTAATGAGTTTTCTCGTTAGTTATGTATATGAAGTACGTTTCCCGGAATTCATCTTTTTCCCCGTCTCATGATTAGAGTTTTTGAAGAAATAAGCATTTTCTTAATTTATTCATTACATTGAGTAGACTATTTTTTCTCAAGCATTTACTTTATTCAGTCATTATATGAGCATCCTTTTACTAATAATGTTTTTAAATAAACAAGTATGCTCTTAATTTGGTCATTATATTAAGAAGACTATTCTTCACAAGCATTTATATTAACCAGCCATTATATGAGTAGCCCTCACTAATAAAATTTTCGAGTAAATAAGTATATGTTTAATTTCATCTTTATATCGATTAGACTATTTTTCTCAAGATTTTTCTTTTATCCTTCAAATAAATTTGTAATTCATGTCCTTTTGCTCAAGTTGAATCTGCCATCTGTTAGTAACGGGAGTTGACAGTTGGTTCGGCTCAGCAGGTTTGATATTATAAACTATAGCAATCTAGTGTGTGTCCTTTTTGACATTAAGTGCCAAGCCCTTTATTCAAAAGATAGTATCTTTCTTTAAAAGTTTTTCTTTTATGTATACCTAGATGAAGGATAATAAATATGATAAGTGTTAGGTTAAAGGGACATTCATGATGGATAGTTAACCAAAGTAAAATATACTGTTGCACAATGTGTGGTTTCATAATGTCTTGGGGTTATGTAAGATTCCAGAATTTGTGAATCAGGTAAGTGATTTTGAATATACCTTTTCTATAGTATAGCCAAAATTAATCTACTTCAGTTTTAAACCAGTAGA
>NC_089771.1:13357883-13367883 GCF_040412425.1 Macrobrachium rosenbergii
TATATGTTTCGGTAGGAAAAATTATTGTGCCTCAAAAAAATTTACTGCTTTAAATATTTTCATCATTTGAGGCTCGAATTTTCTTCTTGAATTACCTAAGCGAAAAAACCTTACATGGCCGTGCATTATGCAACGAAGTCTAGAAGCATGAAGATACATTTTGATATTAAAGAACTCTACAATTATCTGTGTTGATATAGTTCCACCTAGCCTAAGTTAACTACGAATAACACAAGCTATTTGACAAACTGCCACTTTAATCTTTGATTGTTTCTTATAACTGTTTGAGCAAATTCAAGCTTTAAAGATAGGAATCTTTAGTGTAAAATATATATTTTAATGATATATTTCATTACAAGATCATACTCGTGCTAGTAAATTAATGTAATTAAGACAATAAAACGGGTAAGAACGAGACAATGAAATGGTCACAATGTTGCGCTTGCTTGTGGCGGCGTTATATGGCGATGACAGAATCTTCTAATACTGGCAAAGAAACTAATTCCTAAGAAGCCGGTTAGAAATGGTTCTACCAGGTGCCGTTAGATGGCAGCAGTTTGCAGGGTTTACTTGGTTGCTCAACCGCAGACTCCGCACTAAAGGGCACCGCCCGACGGGCAACACTCCGTTCTATAACCCGTTCCACAAACTTATCGACCGAGATGGTGAGCAGAACGATGCTATTGTCTGGTAACACTGCTTCAGAAGCGAGAGAAAATATAAACAGCTAGAGGTGTCTGTTGGGCATGCCAGCTAGTTTGGACAGGCCATTAGATAACGCCTATTAACTATGGAAAGGACGCTTTTGGATATATTCATAAATTCGCATTGTTGCTGGGTTTATTAATCTATTTCTGTTTATGATATTTCGCTGAATATATGTCTGGAGTAAATTTACATAAAGTCATTTACTTTTAATACGAAAACTGAGTATTTGGCCTTCCGTAATATCGGTCTTTCCTATCTTTCTTGGTAGCACAAATTTTGCTCCACCTTGCCCATGATAAATAGAGCATTGCGTGGTGAAATATGTGTAGAAGAAGGAGACATAGAGAAGTAACCACTTGCAATGTAACTAATGGTTTAAGGGGCTTTCAGGATGAGACAATACCTGATACATAATTATACATATTTTGGGAATTATAGTTTCAAGAAACTCTCAGTAAAAGTTTGATTTGAATCTTAAATTCCTTTCATTTTTTTTCCAAAACCCAAAATTTCTTATGTTTTGAAGGTCCCGGTATCCTAAAGATTGATATATGTTTGTGTCTATATCTTTCCACATACTATAGGCAAAATAATTATTATCCTTTCTGTATTGAAATGAGTTTAGCTTCATCTCTGATGGCGAGTGATTCCCACTTTCATCATCTCTAGTGTCCACTCATTATCTCACTCAATGGATAAGTTTTTTCAAGAGGAAATGCTTTGCACTCTTGCCATAAGGCTTCTGGGTCAATAAAGCCCTTTATGGAGAACTAATGCACATTAAAGTAAGTGTAAATGTACATTTGGAAATATTTATACAATGAGAGCTTTCGAGAACCTGCTCGATTTTCCGAAGAGTGATATAGAAAATCGAGCAGGTTCTAGAAAGCTCTCGTTTTTATGTATATTTTAAATATATATATATTTACACTAACATCAATGTGGACTTGTTCACCATTTTGGTGATTCGTGATTATGGGAATTTGTAAAGCCATTTGTGTTTTCCATGTCAGTTTAATTTTATTATTATTATTATTATTTGAAGGGAGTAGACCCTCTTTTAAACAGGTCTTATTAAAAAGGATGGCTGTATTATGCGAATTTATCTTATATAGTATCTTTTCTATCTTCCTTATGATTCGCTTTTCGGGCTCAGCGATGTTAGTCAGCAACTGGCCGATATTCATTTTGGAAAAGGATAGTGTGCAGAATGCGGAAAGTCTTTTCTTAAAATATCCAATCAGAAATCCTTCGTCGTCTGGATTCAGGTTCTATTTTAGGTACCGTCGACATGTTTCGACCAGATCGTTGGTCATCCTCTGGACGTGGTTGCAGAAGGTCTGAAGAAACAAGGTGCTCGGTTTGGTATTTATTGGCGGGGAGGTCTTGATCGGTGCTGAATTATGATTGGCTGCCCAGGGCAGATAATCTCGGGCGGAGCCTTCTCTCCCAAGTTGATGTTTGGGACTCGCCTTGAGTGCGAGCGGCGTTGTAGTGCAAGGGATGAACGTCCTTGTGGAACACAGAGAGGCCTCTTTCTCTACGAGGGTCTACACGAAGCGCACGAACCTGGGCATGTGTATGAACGGGGCGAGCGAGCGCCCCGAGAGGTATAAGAGCTCCACCATCAGCGCCTACGTCAGGAGGGCCCTCTCACACTGCTCCTCCTGGAACGACACACACGGAGAAATAGAACGTGTAGCCCAGACCCTCGTCGACAATGGACACCCATACCGGAATATAGAACAGTCTATCAAGGCGAACATCGATAAATGGTACCGTCAGGAACCTCGCTCCGATGCCCCTGAATGCATAGAGCTCTTCTATAAAGGTCAATTTCACCATGAATATAAAGAAGATGAATGCGCCCTCAAAAACATCATCGAGAATAATGTCAGCCCCGTTGACTCCAACAAGAATAATCATCTGGTTATTTATTACAAGAGCAAAAAGACGAGCAGCCTGGTAATGCGTAACAATCCAGCCCCTCTCAGCAGGACCCCTTGAAGAAAACCAGCGTGGTATTCCGGTACTCATGCCCCGTCCGAGGATCCCTCAGCTCTTGCATCTGTATGACCACCATGCGTTTCTCCAAGAGGATTTCTTGCCACGCCCAAGAGGGAGCCCTCTTTAACCATGCCAGGACCGTCCATAACCAGAGAATAGCAAGAAAAGACATAATCACGAACATCGAAATAATTGACCGAACTACCGACCACCGCTGCCTGCGCCTCTTGGAAGCATTGCACATTGGGAAGGAGAAACCAACCCTCAACATTACTCATGAAACCTTTCTCCTCCCCACGGCCGCCAGGAGACCTGCATCGAGCGACCCCCATAGCGAACGAGCGCATTAAAATTCGGCATCTGAGGATCGAATTTCTCCCGTTTATCCCCTGCACTACAACGCCGCTCGCACGCAAGACGAGCCCTGAACATCAACTTGGGAGAGAAGGCTCCGTCCGAGATTATCTGCCCTGGGCAGCCAATCATAATTCAGCACCGATCAAGACCCCCACCATAAATACCAACCCGAGCACCTTGTTTCTTCTGATCTTCTGCAACCACGTCCAGAGGATGATCAACGAGATGGTCGAAACATGTCGACGGTACCTGAAATAGAGCCTGAATCCAGACGACGAAGGATTTCTGATTGGATATTTTAATAAAAGACTTTCCACATTCCGCACACTATCCTTTTCCAACATGAATATCGGCCAGTTGTTGACTAACATCACTGAGCCTGAAAAGCAAATCATAACGGAGATAGAAAAGATACTATATAAGATAAATTCGCATAATACAGCCATCCTTTTTAATAAGACCTATTATTATTATTATTATTATTATTATTATTATTATTATTATTATTATTATTATTATTATTCAGAGGATTAACCCTATTCATATTGAACAAGCCACAAAAGGGGCCACTGACTAGAAATTCAGGGTTCCAAAGAATATTACAGTGTTCATTTGAAAGAAGTGACAGAAGTTAACGGGAAATACAGAAAGAAGAGATCAGTTGTTAAATATAAAACAAAATTAACAAATATTTTTGTGTGACTCCATACAGGTTACAAAGCTTCACACTTCGGTAAATTCAAGGCACGTAAGCTTCAGCATCTCTTTCTAGCTTCTTCTATACTTGTACCTCATATTTAAATGATCATCTTCGGAGTCAGTTGCAGGAACTACTGTTGCGTAGGCTTATCGAAGTATGGAAGATATGATTATTCCGCCCAGTCTGTCGACAAACTCATATAAATGAAGCATATAATATCCTGATATGATAATCCCATTGTGGATTTGACATAACTAAAAGAATGATTCATTATTAGTGACCGTGGGTGTGGAATTAATTTAAAACCGATTGATTGCGCAGTGTCTTCCAATAACTCTGCCTTTATAAATGAACCTACTGTTGTTGAAGCCTATACTATGCTCATTATTCCAGTAATAATATACAGCAGTGGCATCTGTTATGAAGAAGCATGTTAAATGTAAGCCCCTGAAATGTTGACTGATAAAGATGAAAACAAGACATATGATACATCATCTGTCAAATATGACCATATCAATAAACATTAAGTCCTTTTGACATTAAAATATAAGTGTAATGTAACTCCCCATTTGTTTATCCTTATTGCAGTTCAGCAAGATTTATAGGATACATCACTTTTCAAATACGAACTTATTAATAACCATCAAGTCCTTTTTAAATCAAAATGCAATGTAAAATAACTTTTCGGGCGTTTCTTGCTGTGATTCAGGAACTCGTGTTTTGTCCTACTTTATGTGTAGTATGGTCTAAATGATTAGGCTTATGTGAACACAAATGAAAACGTGTTCCAAATTATTTACCTCAACTCTTCAAGGATATTTACCCAGCTTACAAAATTCAAGATGTAGGGACGAATAAGTAAAGTGAGGCATAAGCTAACTGGACCCTCAGAATCTTGGAGTGACACAGCTTTCTATTTTCCAAAGGTAGTGGAACACAAATTTCCCCATACACAAAGGTCTGTGGCCTCTATTTATTTCTTTATTTATTAATTTATTTATTTATTAATTTATTTATTTATTAAAGTATTACAGTGCTGAATACAACCCCAGTTCTGTAATTAACTACCAAATTTTGGTTATGAAATTAATGAAATGCCAACAACTGAGATTCAGGAATTCAGTTGAAATATTTAAAATCACCTTTATTTTTAGAGCAGAATGACCTTTTGTCAAAGTCAGGTTTTATTGTTTATCATTTATTTACTGGATATACTTTATTTGAAGTATGAATGTATTTTTAATGTCTTTACTTAAATTCTATCAAGTGCATATTCTCTCAGAACCACAAATTATTTCCAAAAGGGTTGCATCAATTGCGTTGGTAACCATACTTGTGCTTATGACCATTTTGTATCCCTAAATCATTTGTTCGGTATTATTTCCTCCAACCATATCTATACAAAACCAATGAATAATTATGCTATATAAATACTTCTGATGTAATTTGTCCCTCCTGTTATCAGATTTTAGTAATATAAACGATGACTGTTCAAGCTATATAAACACTTTTGATGGTGTACAAATATTGTTTTATGTAACTTGTTCCTCGTGTTATTAGAATTATATCTAAAAAATATTTTGACAGGCAACAATATATCATCAAAGTAACAAGAATAGTTACAAGTCATTACTCCAAGCGCAAGGCAACCAAAGACATGAACAGAATTTAAAGCATTTTTGCCTTTTCAATTGCAATGTCATATCTACGTTTACTCAGCCGTGCCAATTGACGCAATGGAATTTCCCAATAGGGTATTCCAATTTTTTTTTATTGATTTCAGTTGCTAATTAATGCGTCAAAAAAATTTACATGTTTTCCCATTTCCTTCTATAAAAAATTTCTTGTATCATGGACGAACAGAAATGTTTTTTTTTCTTACTTGACGGATTAGTCAGTCTATATAATCAATGGTCTATCTCTACGTTATCGAGGTGTTCCTAGTTAGCTGTTTATATATTTGCTCTGTTCGTTTTTCCATATGATTTGATAATCTATGAATATCAGAGCTCTTGTTTAGTTTACTTTTGAATTTATTGAAACTTAGGAATATATAAATAAATATATATACCGGTATATATATACTGTATAAAACACATCTCATCACACACACACACACACACGCACACACACACACATATATAAATATATATGTACACGTGTGTGTTTTTGTGTGGTATGTGTTATATATATATATATATATATATATATATATATATATATATATATATATATATATATATATATATATATATATATATATATGTGTGTGTGTGTGTGTGTGTGTGTGTGTGTGTGTGTGTGTGTGTGTGTGTAATTTAATAGTATGTCGTGACATAAAGCTACAAATTGTTGGAATAAAAAGACGCCCTATTTATTTGTTTTTTTTATTCCAAAATTTATATGGACAATATTATCCCACCAAGATCGCACTTCTCAAATACGAGACGTTTTCACGCGGAAAATAAGAAATAAATAACCAGCCCTTTTTCTTATCTTGATCGTGTTGCCAGACGCCAAAATCAAAAAAATTTTGCGCCGAATTCAATATACGCCTTCACGCGTAATATAACGTCTAAATGTAAATTTATTTTGCCAGGCAAATTTCCAATCCTTTGCTTGCTACCACTTTCGTTTCCGTCTCTCAAAGGTGAAAGCGCTTTCGAGCGTAAAAATACAAAAAGGGAGAGTAAATATTGTTTTTGAGTTTTCTTCTATCCTGGGTGGTTGGCCCCCAACACAAAAATCTCTCTCTCTCTCTTTGCATAAAATTCAATTTATCCCTTCAAGGGTAATATGGTAAGGTCTGGGTGCGGATTCCCTTTTCCGAGAGAAATTTTTTCCGAGAGAAATTCATCAAGGGTATTTTGTACTAGGATAGAAAGCATCATTAGACAAGGATATGTATAGCTTAAAATAGATATAAAATATATATATATATATATATATATATATATATATATATATATATATATATATATATATATGTGTGTGTGTGTGTGTGTGTGTGTGTGTGTGTCATTTTCACTTTGTGAAAATTTTATTTACCTCATTATCAAATAACTATTCCTCCATGAAAGCCTACAAGACAAAGAAACTAAGGGAAAAAACAAGTGAAGTTAGTGAAATAATGACACTAATCCGCACCACCAGTATCACAGAAACAAATAACCTGGCATATGCAGGAGCAAGACCCGTAGTAGAACTCATGGGGATACAAACACCAACACCACCATCACAACCAACCCAACAGAAACCAAAACAGCAACCACCTTGGAAAAGGCGCCTGGAAAAACAAATCATGGCGATGAGATCTGACTTGAGTAAACTGAAAGAGATGGCAGAAAAGAGGCTAAGAAGCAAGAAAACAAGAGAGGAACTGAATGAGAAATACAAAGTACAGGAGAAGGGGCTAAACAACACAATATAAGATATAAAACAGAGGCTTAAAGCCAAAGCACATAAGATCCAACGGTAAATGAACAGGAATAAAGGATACCAACAGAAAAAACTCTTCGGAACCAACCAGAAAAGACTATACAGCCAACTAAGAGGGGAAGACAACCACCAGGTAACTCCTGAAGCCGAACCAAGTAAGAGACTCTGGGAAAACATATGGAGCAATCCAGTATCACACAACAAACATGCAACATGGCTCCAGGAAATAAGGCAGAAGAAATGGGGAGAATAAAACAAAGATTCATTGAGATCGCGACAGATACAGTCAGACACCAACTAAAGAAAATGCCCAACTGGAAAGCCCCAGGTCCCGATGAAGTCCATGGATACTGGCTCAAAAACTTCAAGGCCCTACACCCACGAATAGCAAAACAACTCCAGCATCGTATCACAAACCACCATGCGCCCAAATGGATGACTACAGGGAGAACATCATTAGTACAGAACGGCAAGAACAAGGGAAATATAACAGGTAACTACAGGCCTATCACCTGCCTACCAATAATGTGGAAGTTACTGACAGGTACCATCAGTGAAAGGCTATACAACTACCTAGAGGACACAAACACCATCCCCCACCAACAGAAAGGCTGCAGAAGGAAGTGTAGGGGCACAAAAGACCAGCTCCTAATAGACAAAGTGGTAATGAAGAATAGTAAGAGAAGGAGAACTAACCTAAGCATGGCATGGATTGACTAAAAGAAAGCCTTTGAATGATACCGCACATGTGGCTAATAGAACGCCTGAAAATTTATGGGGTAGAGTAAAACACCATCAGCTTCCTTAAAAATACAATACGCAACTGGAATACAGTACTTACAAGCCCAGGGATAAGACTGGCAGAGGTTAACATCAGGAGAGGGATCTTTCAAGGCGACTCACTGTCCCAGCTACTCTTCGTAGTAGCCACGATTCCCATGACAAAAGAACTGCAGAAGATGGATGCTGGGTACCAGCTCAAGAAAGGAGGCAACAGAATTAACCATCTGATGTTCATGAACGACATCAAGCTGTATGGTAAGAGCATCAAGGAAATAGATGCCGTAATTCAGACTGTAAGGATTATATCTGGGGACATCAGGATGGACTTTGGAATAGAAAAATGCGCCTTGGTCAACATACAAAAACGTAGAGTAACAAGGACTGAAGGGATAAAGCTACCAGACGGAAATAGCATCAAACACATACTGTAGATGAGACAGGATAAAAATACCTGGGAATAATGGAAGGAGAGGATATAAAACACCAAGAGATGACGGACACGATCAGGAAAGAATATATGCAGAGACTTAAGGCGATACTCAAGTCAAAACTCAACGCCGGAAACATGACGAAAGCCATAAACACATGGGCAGTACCAGTAATCAGATACAGCGCAGGAGTAGTGGAGTGGACGAAGGCTGAACTCTGCAGCATAGACCAGAAAACTAGAAAGCACATGACAATACACAAAGCACTACACCCAGGAGCAAATACAGACAGACTATACATAATACGACAGGAAGCGGGGAGAGGGCTACTAAGCATAGAGGACTGAGTCAACATCGAGAGCAGAGCACTGGGGCAATATCTGAAAACCAGTGAAGATGAGTGGCTAAGGAGCGCATAGGAAGACGGGTTGATAAAAGTAGACGAAGACCCAGAAATATACAGAGACAGGAGAATGAAAAACAGAACAGAGGAATGGCACAACAAACCAATGCACGGACAGACAAAAGAACTGGCCAGCAATGAAACATGGCAATGGCCACAGAGGGGAGAACTCAAGAAGGAAACAGAAGGAATGCTAACAGCGGCACAACATCAGGCCCTAAGAACCAGAAATATCCAAAGAACAATAGATGGAAATAACATCTCACCCATATGAAGGAAGTGCAGTATGAAAGACGAGACCATAAACCACATAGCAAGTACAAAAAGAGGCATGATTCAGTAGCAAAAGCCCTCCACTGGAGGTTGTGCAAGGAACACCAGTTAGCTTGCAGTAATAAGTGGTACGAACACCAACCTGAGGGACTGATAGAAAACGATCAGGCAAAGATCCTCTGGGACTGTGGTATCAGAACAGATAGGGTGATACGTGCCAATAGATCAGATGTGACGTTGATTGACAAAATCAAGAAGAAAGTATCACTCATTGATGTCGAAATACCATGGGACACCAGAGTAGATGAGAAAAAAAGAGAGAAAATTGATAATTATCAAGACCTGAAAGTCGAAATAAGAGGGATATGGAATATGCCAGTGGAAATCGCACCCATATCATAGGAACACTAGGCACGATCCCAAGATCCCTGAAAAGGAATCTGAAAAAAATAGATGCCGAAGTAGCTCCAGGACTCATTCGAAAAAGTGTGCCACTAGAAACAGTGCACATAGTGAGAAAAGTGATGGACTTCTAAGGAGACAGGATGCAACCCGGAATCCCACACTATAAAAACCACCCAGTCGAATAGGATGACTGTAATAGACCAATAAGGTTAATGATAATAATAATGAAATAATAATAATAATAATAATAATAATAATAATAATAATAATAATAATAATAATAATAATAGCATAACCATTAAAATCATTATAACAATATTCATTCAACAGGAAATACATTTACATTCGTCCAAATAATAATAATGATAATGATAACAGGACCCTTAAAATCATTACATCAATATTCACTCAATGGGAATCAGTTTACATTTATGCAAATACGTTTGCCATGTCAATGAAAACACAATACATTCAGATTTTCTCCATTCCTTTTTAATA
>NC_089771.1:13372883-13387883 GCF_040412425.1 Macrobrachium rosenbergii
GGCACTTGGTGAATGTAATGGCATTTGTACGTCATGCATCTTTATTGCAGACACCCCGTCATTAGGGCTGTTGTAAAATATCAGTGACATGCTTTGCAGGGCTATGACAGGTCTCGCTGCTTGCAAAGTTGATTCTTTCCATCTTTCGGTCTTGAAAGCATAAAACGAAGGTTTATTTTCTTAATCCCACTTCGATCTGAGGTCATTTATTTCTGATATTGTGGTATTGTGTTCAATTTTCTTCTTTCTTTTCCTTCTAGGTCTAAAACCCGAAGCTTTAAGGAAATGTATTGTAGTACTATGAAGTTTCTATGGCTCGGTAATCTGAGGCCTATTAGCGTCTAGCATGAGTTTTTTATCCAGATCTTTTAAAATTTCTCTTACGACTCATATACCTTTAAAAGTACTTTATTTTTTAACCAACAAAGCGCCACTTTAATGATAAAACATTTGATCAGGTAAGGAGGTAGTTCAGGATGCCAATGAAAAAACACGATGACGTGTACGGAGCATAAAATGAAACTTACGAAATGTCAAATCTGTTTTACTCTTCATATTTTCGCGTAGAGGAGGAGGGGATCATGTACCAGAACAGTAGCTAGTATTGCCGTATATATATATATATATATATATATATATATATATATATATATATATATATATATATATATATATATATATATATATATATATATATATATATATATATAATATATATATATATATATATATATATATATATATATATATATATATATATATATATATATATATATATATATATATATATATATATATATATATATACTGTATATATATATATATATATATATATATATATATATATATATATATATATATATATATATATATATATATATAATGTATGTATGTATGTATGTATATATGGTAATAATCTCCGGCTGCCATTCAGACTAAAGCTGCTCTCTCTCTCTTTTTCTAACAAGCTTTCATTCCCTCACTTCCACTGTATATGGAGGTGATGTAGCTTCCCTTGACTATTGCTAAAAATTGCCAGATTAGAGAAGTATTATTATAATATTGTATTTTTTCTCTTTTTCAGAAAATATATATTAATCAGAGAGGAGTAGAAGAGAGCTTTTACATTGTTTATGAAAAAGGGAAAGCCCCTTCCACGCTCGGAAAAGAGAACTGATCGAAAACCAATGAGTACTTCAAACATGATGGAGAGCCCCTGCAGCTAGACCTATAAGAAACTATGCTAATAAATGTTCGAACATATGGAGATATTTGATAACCAGGTACGCTAACCTATTCCACCTAGCTCGGGTGGCGACTAAGCCTAGGTTAGCCTAGATCCTGGACCCGAGAAACTCATTGTAAGTAGGCTAATAATATAATCTATTCAACTCTTACCTGTAGTATATTGTTTATTTTTTATTTTTTTTATGCATCAGCATTTGGCGGTTAGTAAAGCCCAGCCACCAGGAGTACACAAAAGCCCCGACCTGCACCTCAGTAACTCTGGAAAATAATATTCAACTGATCGGGATGAAACTCTGGCTTTAGAGGTTTCCCACTAAGTTCCGTAATCGTGCCAAAGTTCATCGAAATCCGTTCAGCCGTTCTGGAGATCCAGATATCGATTTTTGGCGTTCAGGGGATGTGGTAGGGGGTTGGTGGGTGGGTGAGAGACCTAACATATCTGAGGAGCAATAACGGTAAAAGATACAGCCATGATACTTAGTTTTTCTGAAAGCATTATCATTCTGGAGGGGAATTTTTTTTTTTTTTTTATAATGAAATTTTAAAGTTACAGCATGCCATTCAAATTAGCCACCAAAATTCAAACTTCCTGATGCTCAGGTACGGACCACTCACAACATTAGAAGAGACGCCGTTTTCTTAATGTGTGTGAATAGCAAGTGGTGTCAGGAGAAGTTGGCTGACTTACTATCTTAATTAAAGAGAAATAAAAAAAAATTAAACGTGCTTTTATCAAAATGCACTAAAAAGTAAAAATATATTTTTTGAGACACACCAGGAAATTCCACAAGCAAAGAAATATATTTTTGTAATTCTTCTAGCATTTCTTTCCATGTTTGGGGCCCACGCTGTCATTTTTGTAGACATGATTAACTGTAAGAAAATCCTGGTGTGTCCAAAAAATAATTTTTACTTTTTAGTGCATTTTAATAAAAGCGTGTTTTATCGTTTTTTTTTTTTTTTTTATTTTATACTTTTCTGTTTTGACAGAAACTGTAACCGATTTATGATTGTAACTAAAAACAAGCCAATGTGGTAGCCTGTCGAGCCAAATAAGGTTTGAAAAATCCGTAGAGTTTTAAACTTATCATACCCAGTCGAAGAACTCTTGAAAAATTCAAGTTGTAATTTATTACACTGAGTCAAAGGAGGTATTAAGAATCCGAAGAGCTTCTTACAAATCCTGAGATAATATAGGGTCACTAGAGGTCACTGCTGACCTACTGAACATGTAAGGCTGCATTGTCACTGGGATTGAGTAACTATGAAAAATTTCAAGTCCTTCGGACGAAGGAAACAGGGTCGAAAATTCAGACGGACAGACCGTCGCAAAAGTCAAGTTAAATAAAAGCATGTAAAAATTATCACACGTTGAATTTACCTACGTGGTTTTGGTTTTGTGATATCGTTGACCTACCCAAAATAAAGAGCCTCAAAGTTAGAATGCATCCACACACACACGTATATATATATATATATATATATATATATATATATATATATATATATATATATATATATATATATATATATATATATATATATATATATATATATTGTATAATTATGCAGCAAACGAGCTGAGCTGACCATAATCACGGAGAAGCCACATAAGTCTAAAAAAAACTATATCTAAAATCTAAATAACCCCATTCCTTTTTCACCACATTTTTCTCGATCTTGGGCGTTGGCATTGCAAAAAAGGGCTAAAATCACAGGCCAGAAAAGTGATGAAATCACAAGAGGGGCAGTAAAGCCCCTCCACAAGAGACAGATGTGGAGGTCAGGGGACACAAAGGAAGGGGCAGGGCGTAAAGCTTTACTCCGCAGCCTGATAAATTATGATGAAAGCGAAAAGTAGAAGCAGGAGTCTTTTCTCAATGAGCATAGAAAGCGAGTGCCATTATAATACAAATGTTGAATAGGTTTCGATTTGCACGAACCACTGCTGATGAAGTGAAAATTACGCAAGAGCGCCTGATTCCAGTATAATCCAACACTGATCCGGCCTAGGTTGTTGTTGAACATTACTCTAGTCTCCGCAACAGCATCAGCAACACTCGGAATGAGTTCGACTGTATTATTCTCGGCGACAAAGAAAAAAAAAGAAGGAACCCCCCCCCTCCCAAATGTTACCCACAAATAAGCGTTGCGTTTATATGATCGCGCCCTTCTACGTGGATACATTTGCTCTGTCTTCGTTGTGCATGTTATAATGGCACTCTCTATACTGATTGAGAAAAGACTCCTACTTCTACTTTTTTTATTTCATCCTAATTTATCAGGCTGTGGAGTAAAGCCCTACGCCCTACCCTTTCCTTTGTATCCCCTGACCTCCATATCTGTCTCTTGTGGCTGGGCTTTGCTACCCATTTTGTTATTTCATCACTTTTGCCTGTGACAGTGTGAAGTTCCGGGTTGCATCCTGCCTCCTTAGGAGTCCATCACTTCTCTCACTATGTGCGCTGTTTCTAGTAGCACACTTTTTTGCATGAGTCCTGGCGCTACTTAGGCATCTAGTTGCTCCAAGTTCCTTTTGAGGGATCTTGGAATCGTTCCTAGTGTTCCTATGACCATGGGTACAATTTCCACTGACACGTCCCATATCCTTCTTATTTCTATTTTCAGGTCTTGATACTCATCAATTTTTTCCCTTTCTTTCTCATCTACTCTGGTGTCCCATGGACATCAGTGGGCGATACTTTCCTCTTGATTTTGTCAGTCAGCGTCCAGTCTGGTCTATCGGCACGTGTCACCCTGTCTGTTCTGATACCATAGTTCCAGAGGATCTTTGACTGATCGATTTCTATCACTCCCTTGTTATTATTATTATTATTATTATTATTATTATTATTATTAGATATACAATTTTTATATTTATAATAATAATAATAATATTATTATTATTATTATTATTATTATTATTATTATTATTATTATTATTATTTATTATTATTATTATTATTATTATTATTATTGTATCGCATTCAACAGAAGTACACTATAAATCACTGAATAATAAAAAGACAAATTTTTTCCCTTAAACATATCAAAGTAAAGGAACCAAACTGCAAAAGACGGTAACATCCTTCCCCGAAAATGATGTGGGCCTTGTCTTAATTGATCGGGATACATTTCCTACCTTCGATGAGAATTCTTCGGAAAGAGCCCAACTGAACACTCTTCCTTTTCCTCCTGAATTAAAGTTCGATTTCTCACTCGGTCCGAACTCTGATTCCGTGAAGGCTCTCTCTCTCTCTCTCTCTCTCTCTCTCTCTCTCTCTCTCTCTCTCTCTCTCTCTCAAGTCTTTGACGCTGGCATTCAGTGCTTGATGTTTGTCAAATAGTTGTCTTTTAGTAATTTCCTATAGGGATAGATGTATGATATAAATGCATACATATACATATACGCATACATACATACATACATACATACCTATATACAGTATATATATATATATATATATATATATATATATATATATATATATATATATATATATATATATATATATATATATATATATATATATATATATATATATATATATATATATATATATATATATAGTTTCATTTCAATGTTCATTGTAAATATTATTTTATTTTTCAAAATCCAGCCCATTAGAATATCAATACATTACAAGTGATATGTCTTTCACAGAGAACCATTTAAAATTGTCAATAAATATTGTCCATGATACTTTTAACTTTACCACAATAAAAAATTGGAGGTCAATATTTTTTTAATGTGTTACTGTTTATTTTCAGATTTCATATGAAATGAAATGTCATTTTTGAAATTGGTTATTGAAAGGATATATATATATATATATATATATATATATATATATATATATATATATATATATATATATATATATATATATATATATATATATATATATACATACATATAAATTTCTGACTCACGTCGGGATCGAACCCAGGTCTCTCAGGTGGAAAGCAGGGCGTTACCCACTGGGCCATACAAGTCTAAAGAAGTTGGAACCTGAGAGCAACTGCACCCAAGGAATTACCTGGGCAAGCTAACTGCTTGCATACCAGCGAGTTTTCCCCAACTTCCCGACTCAGCAATGACCCAATAGACAACATTTCATTCGAATTATCCCTTCTGAGTGAATAAGATGAAATCATCAACATCACGTGTGGAACAGAATAATTTTGACTCACGTCGGGGATCGAACAGGTCTCTCAGGTGGAAAGCAAGGGCGTTACCATGGGCCATACAAGTCTAAAATAGTTGGAACCTGAGAGCAACTGGCCTGGATACCTGGGCAAATAACTGCTTGCATACCAGCGAAGTTTTCCCCAACTTCCCGACTCAGCAATGACCCAATAGACAACATTTCATTCGAATTATCCTTCTCTGAGTGAATAAGATAGAAATCATCAACACACAATCACGTGTGGAGCAGAAATAAATTTCTGACTCTCGTCGGGATCGAACCAGGTCTCAGGTGGAAAGCAAGGGCGTTACCCACTGGGCCATACAAGTCTAACGCCCTTGCTTTCCACCTGAGACCTGGGTTCGATCCCGACGTGAGTCAGAAATTTATTTCTGTTCCACACGTGATTGTGTGTTGATGATTTCATCTTATTCACTCAGAAGGGATAATTCGAATGAAATGTTGTCTATTGGGTCATTGCTGAGTCGGGAAGTTGGGGAAAACTCGCTGGTATGCAAGCAGTTAGCTTGCCCAGGTAATTCCTTTTGCAGTTGCTCCTCAGGTTCCAACTTCTTTAGACTTGTATGGCCCAGTGGGTAACGCCTTGCTTTCCACCTGAGAGACCTGGGTTCGATCCCTGACGTGAGTCAGAAATTTATTTCTGTTCCACACGTGATTGTGTGTTGATGATTTCTATACATACATACATATATATATATATATATATATATATATATATATATATATATATATATATATATATATATATATATATATATATAAGTATATATAGATATATATATATATATATATATATATATATATATATATATATATATATATATATATATATATATATATATATGTTGTGCATAAGTTTATTTTCAAACCTTGTGTGACATATTGTTCCTGTCTTACCTGCGTTTTTCTTCTAAGTCGGCGACGTATTCGTCCACAGCGTCTCCTCCCGTAGTCAACAGCTTACGAGTTTATTATTTTAGAAGGGACTTATATTAAATGTAATTATATCTCTCAGAAAGGCGTAATGGAGACGAATGGGTAGCTTCTTACTTTAATGATGAAAGTTAATTACATACACAAGTACAATTACGGTTACAGTTTTACTATCTTGAAAACCACACTTGCTAGTCGAAGTTCAGTTTATGTCTGGTTAAGTAGCCCGCGGTCAGAGTATGGTTAAGTAGCCGCGGACAGAATCTGGTTAAGTAGCCCCCTGTCAGAGTCTGGTTGGGACCACGGAAGCTAGGAGGAAGAACTACATCTTCTTGTATTGGTGACTATCGACTCGAATGATCTTTCTCTGGCTTCTTTCTGCTCTAGAACCCCTGGTTCTTCTTGCTATCTTCCAACTCCTCCCTTGAAGTTACCTCATTGGAAGATATTATCTGTAAGGCCTCCCCTCGAACAGCTAGATTGGGAAGGACAGTTGTGGGTGTTGTTAAAGTCTCTCCTTAGAGGATTTGATGGGAAATGACCTCAGGAGTTGGTGCTACTAGCACCTCCCTATAATGTCTAATTGGAGAAATGGTGAACTACTTCACTTTGTCCAGCCCCTTTTCATGGAAATTCATGTAAACGCCTCCTATTGAAGGCGGGATTATAGATATGGCTGGAAAGTTAACTCCTGACAAGGTGCTAGGTAATGCTTGGTCAGCTGAATCGCGAGGGCACAGATTCCAGATTTTATGAACGGTTTTATGGCCCTGGGCGCGACATACTCGCTCACTGTTTTGAGTTCGTATAAAGACGGTTTTCTGAGGTTAGCTTACTTGACATTTCTAGCCTCGTAATACATAACAACCAAGGCTTAATTGTTGTTCTCTCTCTCTCTCTCTCTCTCTCTCTCTCTCTCTCTCTCTCTCTCTCTCTCTCTCTCTCTCTTTATTCTTTTTCTTATGCTTCCCTATTTAATCTTTCTTTATATCACTACATATATATATATATATATATATATATATATATATATATATATATATATATATATATATATATGTGTGTGTGTGTGTGTGTGTGTGTGTGTGTGTGTGTGTTTCTACTGAATGCAGGGGTTACTTACTTGATTCTGGGTGGCAACGTATGAACGCAGGGAGTTCCTTTTATTTATTACACATCTGTCTCAATATTAGGACACTTCGTAGCCAAGCAAGGGAAATCTATGGCTTAGGGCCTTCTTCAGGTGAGGGAAAAATTATGTAAACTCAAGGGTTCTCTTAACTAATTATATTTACATAACAAACACAGATCAGAAGAATGACAAATTACTGGGCAGGTAATAACAAAGGCCTGCTAAAATAATGAATCCTACACATAATAAATGTTCTACTCTGACGATGTCTTCATAACAGGGAATATCGCAGTAGGAAGGGGAACTGCACATGGATCGGCCGAGAGATTCCACAGGCGAGGCCTATCTGCATATATATGCAAGATGGTTACTTGCAATAATAATAAGACACTCAAAGGGAAACTGAGGAATGCACAGATGGTGCCAAATATCTCAGTTCAACACTAATGCATAAGTATGTTAACAGTGAATCCTCCAACGCAAATTACTGAAGGTGATTGCACAGTGGAAAATAAATGAAAATAAACAGAGAAATAACAGGAATCATGACTTACTAAGAACCTTATTCCGGTGCATTACCTTCATCAAGATGACAATGTCCTTGTACAATAGGGTGCTGGTGATGGAGGAGGGAATTATAATGCAACTACAAAGTATACTGGTTCGAGCCCCGGGGTCGAACAGGTGTTAAGAGGGACAGGCAAGGTAAGAACATCTGTCCTCAGGTTGTGTTCTGAGTGTTCTCTCTCGATTTCTATTGCATTGTCAATAAAAAACCTTCGGGGATTATGCATCACTTCTCTTCCAGGTGGCACAAAGGTCAATCTTCGACACGTTTTCTATAATGACAACCGCATGACATCAGTTAACCCACGTGGAGGGTTCAGAATGAGGGGGGGAGGCCAACTTTCTCTTTTTTGTCTCCTCTCTTGCCTTGGTTGATGTAGAGAAGGTACGACAGTCAGCTGGAATTAGGCCTAAAAGCAGTCACTTTGAACAGAGAGAGAGGGATTAGGCTTAAGTATTTTGGAGAATGGAGAGAGTTTATGAAGGGGCAGGTGGGAACCCACAGTTCTAGTAATTAATAATTGGAATTAATTTTATTTCTTTCTCAATTATGTTATAGATGTAAAAACGGATGAGGTTTGAGGAAAAGCGGTCTAATTCGTTTTGCAATATATATATATATATATATATATATATATATATATATATATATATATATATATATATATATATATATATGTGTGTGTGTGTGTGTGTGTGTGTGTGTGTGTATGTATGTGTATATATATATAGATATATATATATGTATATATATATATATATATATATATATATATATATATATATATATATATATATATATATATATAAGTGAATGTTTGTATATTTTTTGTCCACTATAAAAATCCGAACTGCTTGACAGACCTAGACAAAATTTTGCATACAGCCTCTAAGCCACCCCAGAAAGGTTTATAACTCAAAATCAAATCCCTACCCCGTGACAGGCACATAAACACAGACAAAACAAAACAATAGGTAAGATTCATATGAATCTTACCTATCATTCATGTAGCTGTACGTTTTGCTTGGCAGATGAGACATTATGAAAGACAAAAAAAAAGGAAACAGATGCCACATATCACTGAAGTTCATTAGATTTTTTTTAATCAGGCTTTTATGTTTTTGACATGTAATATTGATATGCAGTAAGTACCTTATAACTAAGATTTTGAAGATATGAAAAAACACTTTATCAGTTGTAATTTTTCGTCTACATAACGGTGACTCTTTATACATTCAAATTTGCATGATGCAGCTATCATAGCCTTTGATTGCAGTCACAGACGCCTTTCTATTTCAGAAATAGTGAAGCTTGGGTTGGTCGAAGATGAGAACCAAGTAACAAAGATGACACAGGTGGAAGAGATTAACTTCCAGATGCAAGTGAGATCTGCAAATATTGTAAGTGATAAACACTTCTCTCAGTAGAATACAGTAGCACCTCAACTTCATAGACTTGTGTACTTATCAGCTACATAATTATCATTATTTTTTTGCTTGGCTACAATTTTAGATGTCATATGTTTTTAAATAACTCTCTTAAATTGCATTTTAAGTATAGGACTCTGGTTAGTTTAGGTCAGGAACTATGTATAATTGCTGTTTGCAGGCTGTTTTCAGAAAGATAGACTCCCAAAGTGTTTGTTGAGTTGAGGTGTTATTATACATTTTTATATAATACCTTTGATTCTAGAATGGAAGGCACTTGACTAGAATCATATGGAAAAAAATTTAGGGAAGAGGGAGATTATCCTTTCTAATCACGTTACCAAATGGATATGTTGGCATATCATTTTTTCCTTATAGAAATACAAACTATTACTTTTATTTTGAAATTTTCCTGTTGCAAGATGAAACCATTATTGCAGCTTATAATGAGGTGGATTAGAGGGAGGACCTCCCCCCCCCCTCACTCATATATTTTAAACCCAGCAATTTTTCTTTTGCCAACATTAAGAGTGAATGTACTGCTCCAGTCTTCTTTAACTGCCGAGTTCTAGCTTTGTTAAGTATAAGTAGTGATGATAATGGTTTACACTTTATTCATTCATTATGGATATTGATAATACAAATAAGTGTGAGGTTGAGAAATAAAGATGTGCAGGACATTAGTGTGTGTATGCATGAGGCTGCTTTACATTTTCCCAGGTTGTTGAGTCTAACCATTTTTGTTCTTTTTGCACTTACAGCCCCAATTCTCTCTGCTGGAAGTCAACTGGCTGGTCTCCCTTGCAGTGACAGAGATACTGAAAGAAACAGGAGGGCTGAAAAGCATTTTCTGCTGCCCTTGAGGGTGTATTTCATCCCCTGCCCATCCTTCTCATTTTCCTTTGACTAGGATGTAAAGGTTTATGTGTTTGGAGGTGTTTCTGTGCATATGCATTTGTACAGTGATGCCCCAAGATGCACACACTGAGCCCTCCCCTGCTGAGACCTGTAAGTACTCATGGTTCATCACCTCCTGCCCCTACTTCCTACTTTGCCAGCTGCTCCAAGCACAATGGACTCCATGAATACATGGAAATACGACTTTTCTATGCACTCCAGGGGACCTCCCCTCTGCTGCCTTTATGGGCTACTTACTCCCATTTAAGGGGGCCTCTGTTGTTGTGCGAAGGTGGTCTGTCACCACTTTTGTTCCTGTGGGAGAAGCTCCTGTGTTTCTCTTGCAGGCAACACTCAGGATATTTATCTGCCTGCCTCCACCTCTTCCTCTGCAGTTTGAGGAGAGAGCAATGCATGGAAGGAGTAAGGTGAATATAGGACAGTGAGGATGATCTTCCAGCTCCTCTGCTTCTCTTTTATCTATTTAAAATTTAAAAAGAAGAGGAAGTCTCAGAAGATCTCCTACCAGAACCTCAAGCACAAGTTCAATGTGCCAGAGGAAACACAGACTCTGACTAGAAGGTACTTCTCTTCAGGCAGCAAGGAACCTCGCCCAGTAGTGGAATGTGCTTGCTGACTTCACTGCCACTGGTGTCTTATCCTCAGATGAAAGGGCAAAGTTCTGAAGGTTGTTGGTGTCAGAAGAAAAGAACCACAGGTTGAGTAGGAGCAGCATTTTCAAGAGGTTATTTTGCTCATTTGTGAGCATAACAATAAAAGGGAGACCTTTTTGGCTTCACTCTTGGCTATGGTCTCAGTGATAAATTTCCCTCTTGGGAGTGCTCCAGAGACTAGACCATCAGTCAGAATGCCCTGGTCGTAGCTTGTTTGTGGTGTCTTGGGCCCATTGAATTTTCTGATCCATTAGTCAGGGAGTTCCTTGTAGTCCAGCTGATCAAGCAAGCTCCTTCCCCCACTGCTCGTGGGCTAGAGGAGAAACTACATGCCAGAAGACACAGACTACTCCTATTGTGTTGGGCTTATCAGTCTAAAGGCTGAAGAATGACCTTCCCTTGAGAGACTGCCAAGAACGTGTGTCCTTCTCAGCTTCTAAGATTATTTCCTTGGAGTCTGTTGCTATGCCATCTCTCCAGGCTATTGTATAGCTCAACCTTTGGTTGAAAACATTGGCAGATTGATGTGACAGGTGTCCCTTCCCAGGACGAGAAGGTAACGTTTAGAGGTTACTGGCGTCAGGAGGGAAGGCACTGACTTTTTCTAGAGCATCCAGGTTCCAACCTCTGGGCTAATTGCGTCGGGAGAAGCATGGACATGGTTTCATTCTTTTTCTCCAGGCAGGTTTCCCATGGGAGTAGGCTCTTTCCTAGGAACAGCTCAGTGTTGCACTTTTCAGTAATGTGGAGGCACCTTTGAAGAGGCGAAGAATGGTTCCTTAAAACCCATTGCAGGGATGAAGACACCAGCAGCCAAACATTCATGGCTGGCTAGGGTTGTGAGGAAACCTTCTCCTAAACCCAGATAGGTAGTCTAGACTGCTTTTTCTAGGAAGAGAGGAAGGGGTAGATGAGAGGGGGTCACTGAGGGTGGCGTTTACCTTCCTATGATACCACAAGCAGGGAGTTGCCTGTCATGCTATTGGGCTGTGTGGCAGAAACATGGTGTGGAATCCTGAATAGTGTCAGTCTTTTGGGAAGTTAAAGGATTATATTCAAGGACTTTCGTCCCTCTATTCCACTTCTTAAACACTGATCTTGCTCCTTCTCATATCCGATGGCTTCTCTGAAATCTCTGGCCCAATCAGCAGGAGTGAAGTGATGAAGAATCAGGGTGTTATCAAAATTTTAGAATGCCAGTCTCCAGGATTTTACAATTATCCTTTTCTGCTGGAGAGGACAACTGGAGTTTGGACACCAATGATTGGCCTCTCTCCATTGAATGAGTTTGTCTTACAGGTTCATTTGAAGATGGAAATGCACACTCTGCTTTATTCCATCACAGAGATGACTGCAGAAACTATCAAACTACAATACCTATCTGTTTCCCCGAACAAATACTCCCTCCCTTGACAGTGCCTTGGTCCACTGTTTTTCTCCATTACTGAACAAACAAACCCATTACTGAACAAACAAACATATATACAGTATATATATATATATATATATATATATATATATATATATATATATATATATATATATATATATATATATATATATATATATATATGTATATATATATATATATATATATATATATATATATATATATATATAATATATAATGTGTGTGTGTGTATATGTATGTATATATATATATATATATATATATATATATATATATATATATATATATATATATATATATATATATATATATATATATATATATATATATATATATATATATATATATATATATATATATATATATATATATATTATATATAATATATTATACATTATATATTATTTAGGTTTATAATATATATATATATATATATATATATATATATATATATATTTTATATATATAATATATTATACATTATATATTATTAGGTTTTACACTGAAGAAAAAGTATAACTTAGTTTAACCAGACTACTGAGCTGATTAGCAGCTCTCCTAGGGCTGGCCCAAAGGATTAGACTTGTTTTACGTGTCTAAGAACTAATTGGTTACCTAGCAACGGGACCTACGGCTTATTGTGGAATCCGAACCACATTATGCCGAGAAATAAATTTCTATCACCAGAAATAAACTCCTCTAATTCTTCATTGGCCGGCGGAGGCTCGAACTAGGGCCTAGCAGAGTGCTAGCCAACAACTCTACCGAGTCATCCAACGAGGAACTTAGGTTTTACACTGAGTGGGTGAATAATTTACCATGGAAACTTTCAAATTTGACTGAAGGTGCTGATTCAGGTAAAACATAAATAGAAAATCTAAGCTGAAGGCCTTACTTCAACAGGGAAAGTTGCAATAAACACGCAGGGTCACTTAAAATCACTTATATTTACAATTAACAATTAAATCAGAAGAATGGGGAAATTCGAGACAGACAGGTAAAACAGAATCCTGTCGAACAACTAAATTTTCAACAAATTAATCGATAAAAGAACTGAGGAAAATCCGCTTCGAAGAATACCGTTGGGTGAGGGGCAGTGGTTAGGACCACAACACAAGCACCAGATGAACAGCTGATTCCACAGCTAGCACCTCCATCTGCAATCGAGAACGCATTTGGTTACTTACAAAAAAAAAAAAACTAAGTAGCAAAATTCAGGAGAATTGAGGGGATGCACAGATGGTGCCAAAGCAACTTGATTCTAAGTACTGGTAAAATGTGTGAATTTTGGACATTTACTCACTGCACTAAATAAGTCAGATCTAAGTGGAAAATCACACAACGGAAATGAAATTAATTTCAGTAGAAGAATAAAAGATTCGTGATTGATTCAAACCCTCTTGTCTGGTACATTACCTTTTAGTCGGAGACAGGGGGTCCTCGTCTTTAGCACCAGCATGGAGGGCAAGAATTTAGGGAACTTGCTCTTTAAAAAGACTAAGGCTCAAAACAGCCACATGAGGAAGGGTCAAGGCCCTGAGGGAGAAGAGCAAAAGGGGCAAGTGTGTGGATTCTGCTGCCAGGTATTTCTGAGAAAGTGCCACTCGTGTGCTGCCTTTAAAGACCTCGGCGGATCATTTTTCTCTTCTTTCCAGACGGCGGTATCTGCTCGCTAGGCAGTCCGTTTTCTATGTAACTCGAACAATGTGGGAGGGCACTGGCCACATGGTGACCAGTTGCTATGGGCCTAGCTGCTTTCTCTTTTTGGGTTAATCTCCTTCACCGGCACATCTGCGCCTCCAGCAAGGATTTGGTCTCCAGAAGGCGTTACCTGGAAGAAAGGTCTTGAGCAGTGTACTAGGTCAAGGAGGGGGATTAAAATATTACCCAATGAGAGATTTCTTTAGGAAGGGGCGATATTTCCCCACAACCTGCCTTTGTTAGCTAGTGGTGTTATTGACATTACTGTATTTTGTTCCAAGAAGTAAAAGCAAATCAAGTTTATGAGGGCTATACTGAACATTACTGCAAAGCTTAGAGGGCGAGGTGGCTTAGAAGATGTCTCTCTCTCTCTTTATATATATATATATATATTATATATATATATATATATATATATATATATATATATATATATATATATATATATATATATATATATATATATATATATATAAGAATACTAAGGGTCTGTACAAGATAGGACCATGTCGTAGGGCATGGCTCTCTGAAGCAGGCGGGAATGGAAGGGGAGATGTGTTTCGCTCGAGTCCAGCTATGTCTCTCACTCTTGTTCCTTCGGTGAGGCCCTTATATGACTTGGGTCAGGGGTTAGGAAGTCCTCCACAGGTAAATGGGGTTGGTGTCATTTCCCTATGCTCGTGCATCATTTATGACTCAAGATCCAGGTGTTCATGCCAGATGTCCTTTCTCTTAATCTGCATCACCTGCTCTATTTTGCCTTTGGCCATACTTAATCTCCTCACAAACTCGTGTCTG
>NC_089771.1:13392883-13425383 GCF_040412425.1 Macrobrachium rosenbergii
GTTAGCCATGATCGTGCGTCTGGCAACGATATAGAACAGGCCACCCCCGGCCCGTGTTAAAGTTTCATGGCAGCGGCTCATACAGCATTATACCGGGAAACCCGAAAGATAAATCTATTTTCGGTGGCCTTGATTATACGCTGTACGGAAAACTCGATTTGCCGAAGAAACTTCGGCGAATTCTTTACTTGTTTAGATATGTTGCTAGTTTATACAAACTTCTAACGTAAGTTGACGCTCATCTTAGGATTTGTCTTTGCTTCAAGGATTCGTCGGCACCAACTCGGCTGATAAACATTCGTTATTTTCATGCTTTCTATTTACGTCTCTTTTATCGCTGATTAATGCAACGTTCTCGCCGAGAAGCAGCTTTTTAATCCTGTATTTTATCGTTAACAGCACCTGCGTTATCATGCGCTCCACTCATCTGTCTGAAACACCCCCAATAATGTGGGTCCTGGTTCAATTTTCGTGTTAATATATATTCTTTATTATAATTTCTGACTAACATTTTATATAGACCACTAGTGCGTGACGCGAAAAGATCACGGCCTTTTGGAAATTGTAATGAGATTATGCGTTGCATACTCTCATTTTTGTCAATACATTGATAACTTTATATAGAAAGGTGTTCAGGTTATCTAAGTCATAAGCTTCCTTGATTTTGCATTTCCAATAATGCGTGATGAATTCATGAGATCAAAAGTCATTTGCCATATAGATAAATTCTGCGGTAACCTTCCAGATACTGCTTCCCAATAACCCCCTCTCTCCTAAATATTTAATAGACTTAGCACAGGTATTTGACATCAGGTGCACAGTGTATTTAACTGTGGAAGATCAGTTTTCCCAAGTTGATATGAATTTCACTAATCTTGCAATCTAGAACGTATTCTGCGTGCGTCACACTTAACATCTCCGTCATGCAAGACTCAGAATTCAGTGCTCAATCTTCAAAACAAAACCCCTTAGTTATAAGATGATTTCTTATCAGTTGTATCATATGTGGGGCATCGGCAAATACGAATATTATCCTATTATGACATGAATTTTTTTATTGTAACTTGCTTCGCTTTCATTGGTCTGTCCCAAAAGCCTTCCACAATTTAAGATTGTTCGGCCCTAGATCAAGAACAATTGCAATTACAGGCTAGCCTGCATTCTCTACTTCCACAATCTTTCCTATCACCATCTCATGGACACATGATTTGTCAAAATCATAAAAGAAGGGTTGTCTCCATTTACCAGCCAGACTCATCAGCATGATAACCTGAACTTTTCCATGACGTTTATTTATTCTATTTGTTCCTTTACCATAATTCCAGTGCTTTGCGATGCTCATTTCGTCAAGAGATATTACGGCTAGCCTCCCTTCGACTGTAAAAGTTTCAGCTGTGCTTTTCATTAATGACAAAACTGATGTCTATATACATGGCTCACGAGGAAAACTTCTAGGTGTCGTTCGCGTGACGTCATGCGCCCTACTGCGGGCCAGGTAGCCTGGGCGTCGTCAGTCATGGCCAGCGGGAGAAGCAGGCCTGTTCACGCTGGGCGCTTGCCGATCTGAGCAGGCTTAAACACCTTCCTACCTTGCCACGCATTCAAGCACGGCCCCAGGCCCAGATTCAAGACGATGTATTTCCTTCCAAATGTTTTCCTTCATATTTACATGAATTATATATATATATATATATATATATATATATATATATATATATATATATATATATATATATATACATATATATATATATGCTTAAAAGATCATAGTAGATGCACGTGTTTTCAGTGTATGTTGAATCCTCATTGAAGAAAATGACAGGCAGAAGTAGAAGTTCAGTACCAAGCGCTTTCCTTTTATTAACGCATCGTTGTGAAAGTGCTTGGTACTGAACTTGCCTGTCATTTTCCTGTAGGATTTGCTTATATATATATATATATATATATATATATATATATATATATATATATATATATATATATATATATATATATATATATATATATATATATATATATATATATATATATATATATTTATATATATATATATATATATATATATATATATATATATATATATATATATATATATATATATATATATATATATATATATATATATATATATATATATATATATATATATATATATATATATATATATATATATATATATATATATATATATATATATATATATTTATATAATATATATATATATATATATATATATATATATATATATATATATTATTTATATAATATATATATATATATATATATATATATATATATATATATATATATGTGGTATATATGTATTTTGTGCAGGAGAGCGACATAGAAAGTGAAATAAGCAATTTGTTACAACACCTTATATCTATGGCTAACGTTTCCAAACCACCCAAGAGTTAGATAGCATGGTGCGTTTTATACTGCAGTTCCCCAGTAGCCTAGTCTGCAGTGCATAATTCATACATTACTACTTTACTAGCGTTGTAAGTTTCCTTTTTTTTTTCTGAACCTCCATCAGACTTTTGGCTTGGATAGAGTCATTTTCTCTCCGGCAAAAGTTATTCAAGAGAGAATTTGTGGAAGCCCAGCCAATCATCTGTTCTATTTTTTCTGATGTGTGATCATTTTCACAGATATCAAATTGCAAATGGCCTTCTTCTTGACTCAGAACATTGAGTGTGATGTTCATTACAAGCTGTCGTTGGTTTGTTGTGCTTTTGAATGCTGCAGCCTGAGAAAGCTTGTTAACTACAATGTAATTGTACCTCACAGTATTTATAGTCGCAGTGTCAGGGAGAAGCAACGCTCCTCTGCTGATCCCTTTCACACAGTCATAATTCTCAGCTTGCAACTCACTCGCATTGACAATGTCACCTCTTGTCAAAATGTCTAGGCAAGATTTACATTTCATTTTTTTATTGACACTGTAGCAGCAATAACCTGCCAGATAAACTATCACGGGGAGAACATTGTTGCATGCTTCAATATCTTGAGTTGTCACATTAATATCAACCTTACAATGACCTTCACTTTCGACATTCATTCTCTCCCAACATATCTCTTCAGAATCTTTCAGTACTACCCTTTTCCCTGAAAACGATAAAGCCATATTCATAACAGAAATTCTCCTAAACTTGTCTTCACATTCAAAAATTTGTCTAACAGATATATTATAGTCACCACCAGCAAGCTGACGATATTCACTAAACCGAGCTTCGAGATTGTCAGTCTGAAACATTCCAGGAAGAATATACAGCATATCAAGCTCATCTCTACAATATTTTGCTATTGCTCCAATTGCATACGTAATATGCTCTAAGGCAGTGAATGTTTCTTTTGTCAGTTTTCCTCCTGGAATTCCCTCCCATTTGACTAGCCAGTCCAGGAATTTCATAAGGAAATCATACTTATCGTTTTCGTCACAAGAGAGAGGAGTGCAATATTCATTATTTATTCTTTTTCCTTTAGATATTGATTTCACATTCACAATGGACAACGGGTTGTGAAAATTTCTATAAAAGGTGCTGTACTCTGATAATTAGACAATCTTTTCTCTTTCCCAAGATTTCGCATGGCTTGAATTACATATTCATTGAAAATTTTCAGAACTAAATTAACTTTTTGCTTTTCAAGTGAGGATGGCCGCAAAGCTTTAGTTGTCAACGTACAAGACTGCTTTAAAAGTAAATCAGACTCTGCCATCTACAAATTTTCTAGTGACTTCCATGGGGCAAAAAGTATATTTACTTCAGTATTTATTCCATTGGATGGAAACTTTGGGAAAACCATTGTTTTGCATCCACCTTTTTGACCGAGCCAGTTATTTCTGACGCACTCTAGCAAATGCCCGGTGTCAAACATGAAAAATAGAGGCCTGACTTTGGCAACAGGATGGGGGTACATTATAGACAACTTTGGAGGGGTTGCAAAAAACGGCATTGCTTTTCCATTGATAGCATTATTGTCCGTAATGACGGTCGAGTACTTTCAATCCAATTTTTTCCAAACCTGTAATGACTTTATTTGTGATATTATGTAGGGTTTCAGCTCTCATGTGCTTCACAGGAATAATGTGGACAACGTCACGAAATTTCGATGAAACTGCGTTTATCATAAAAGCATATGCACTGGTAGCTACTTCATTCCTATCAAATGCTGACCCAACAACAGACTCACCCTTATAATAAAAAAGCGGCTTCAAATGAATCTCATTTATCATTAATATTACTGTTTTGTCCTCGTCTTGTAATGATTTGGATATTTGCCTAATGTACGCAAGGAGAGTTCCATCGTGCTGCTCAGTTTCAGGACTGAGTTGCTTTGACAAGAAAATACGCCTGATCGTTGACAAACTTAGTAAAATAAGCCATTTTCTATCTCTAACGAATCTGTACCCATGGAGTGAAATAGTGTACAATAAAGATGAAGAAATTAAAGTATCCGTCGAATATTCAATGTTACTCAATGTCATTAAGAGTAATTGTTCACGGATGAATTGCAACATCATTAAATACCTGGAAGACTGATTCTGTATAGCAGTCAGAAATGTCAAGACAAACCTAATGATTGTAACTGGGTTCATAGAAGAGTTATTTTGCTTGTCTAGTTTTCTCAGTTCGGTTAATAATGTTTCCAGTGTATTTGTGTCCTGAACATGGGATGGTATAACATAATCATGTAATTTCCGTAAGGGCACATCCTCGATATAAACCTGAACAGATTTATCCTCATTCACTAACACCGAAATGAGCATTTTAGGAGTTGGCGATCATGAAATATGTGATATTAAAAGAGATTGGTCTCTGTGAACAACGCTCCAGTAATGATCAAGTTTAAGCTTGCTTGAAAGTCCTTGCAAGTTGTTAAACCTAATTTTTCTCTCATAATCTGTGGCTTCCAAAATACTATTCTCAATTGCAGCCCTAAATGAAGACTCCTCCATTCTTTGCCTCTTAGAATCTGGAGATTCTCTTCGATGCACCGTGGGGGACCAATGTTTGGGATAACTTGGGAACAAAGTAGAGATAGCATTTTCATTGAGCTTTGGCTTATTTAGTTTTGCAACAGTTTTCTCTTCAGTTCTGTCATTAACTTTGGATGTTTCCCATTTAATGTCGTCGGGATGGAAATGCAGCTCACAAACCTGTAAATCACAATTACGGATGATAGCAACATGAAAACCGAGTTTACATTTATATAATACACACACACACACACACACACACACACACACACACACACACACACATATATATATATATATATATATATATATATATATATATATATATATATATATATATATATATATATATACTATTTATCACATCACCGTGATTCATATACAATCAGAAAGCTACAAACGTCCTTTAATATCCAATTCCTCTACCTCAAATAATATATTTTCATATATGTTGCCGAAGGGGAATTTTTGTTGATAATAAGTCCACCGTCGGAGGTCTGACAGTGACGGACGAGAATCAATTGTCATCAGGTCCTGATTCCTCGTCCGTCGCTGGTTCGGACCCGCGGGACAATGGAACAATATCAACTAAATCAGAGGGAATTCTTTTTTTTTGACAAGTATTGTCGTGAGAATTCGAACCAGCGACGGACGAGGAATCAGTGCGTCACTGTAGTCCCGACTTCCTCGTCCGTCGCTGGTTGACCTCACGGACGGTGGACTTATTATCAACATGAAAAAATTCCCTTCGGTAAACATATATGAAAAATATTTTTATTTCTGAGTAGAGTGAAATTGATGATAAAGGACGTTTGAGAAGTTTTCTGATTGTATATATATATATATATATATATATATATATATATATATATATATATATATATATATATATATATATATATATATATATATATATATATGTTATTATATATATATATATATATATATATATATATGTATATATATATATATTATTATATATATATATATATATATATATTATTTAAATATATACATATGCTTACATATTTATAATATATACAAATATATATGTGTTTGTACATACATATATACATACATACATTCTTTCTGTTTTCGTTTTTACGTGCTTTTTCCCATTTTTATATGGGGTAATCACGATGCCTTCTTTACGAAGGACTTTGATTTGGCGTTGGGGTATAGTCGTAGCCTCGATCGGCTGCCCTGCCTGACATTGCTTAGACCCCGGTAACGATGTATACGTGTATCGTGCCAATCCCCAGCTCCCTTTCTCCCAAGCAGCGAGGAGAACTGGGCGGGTAGGTCGACAGTTCGAGACGTGTGAGGTGTCTGTTATGTTTTTTTAAAATATGTTGGAGTGGCTTGTTTATGTGTGTATTAGTCTTTGCTGCCCATTTGCTTTTCAGCAACCTATCTGCTGATTACATCGTAATCCCGGGGTGTCTACACAGACAGCAAAGTGTCCTTCACTGACCAGTCGGCTGCGGATTTGAACCCGCCGCCCACGGACCTCCTACCTACAAAAGTCCTAGAGGCTGCTGCTCTGACCGACTGAGCCACCGCAGGCTCCTATGTACATACATACACTTACATATATATATATATATATATATATATATATATATATATATATATATATATATATATATATATATATATATATATATATATATATATATAGAATTATTTCAATTTAAGTCCCCCTCTACAGCATAAACTAAAATTGATATGGGACAAAAACAAAGTAATTCCAGAACAGGTATTTATTTAAGTTTCTCTCTGAGTATTTAATACTTTGTCTGGCATTTCCATCTGCCACTGTACCACAGCCTGCATTTTGAGGGTGAATGATTTCATGCAAATTGGAAAAAAGCTGAGACTCAAACTCCATTTCCTGAGCACTTCAGTCACCTCTCTTCGCAGGTCGTCGGGAGGGCAGTATACCATCATAGTCCATCTGTGCGAGCTTCAACACAATCCTTTAAGATACTACCAATGTTTTCCATACATCAAAGGTCAGGGAGCTACCTGGAAATTTACTTGATGGGAAGAAATCGATACCACTGTTTCAAAGCAGCTCCTGTGTCTGAAGAGCCTTGAAACATGGTGCCTTATCATGCAAAAATGTGGCTTCTTCAACAGATAACATATTTTGGGATCTTTGAGAAAGGGAAATACTTCACCAGTGCTACAGTTTCTCTGAAGTATTCGCCATTCCATGACCGTCCTTTTTCTTTGATGATCCCATTAACCATTTTGGCTGTGAAACAGAGAAAAATTCCCAAACATGCGGAAATTCTCACAACTCTGGTGATAGAGCACATCATCGCTGATATCATCCAACTTGCAGCCTAAATGATGTCATTTTTATGATCTGGCTTCCTGACTGTGTAAAATAAAGAATTCATCTGATCTGACAACATGGGGAAAGTCAGCTTCATCCCAATCTTTAAGAAAATGAACCACAAAACCATAATGGTCTTCTCTCTGTTGCTGAGTGATGTTGGGCTTGCTGATAACACAGAAAATGACTTGATACCAGATTTTTTCAACTCGATATACAGCACTATAACTTCTCTTCTTTCCCTTTTTTGTTTCTAGTTCAAGGCAATTTACTTGCAAAGACTTTCTTGAGTCTACACACTGCCTTAGCTATGATGTCTTTTGACTCTGAGAGAAAGGACTTCAGGCCTTCAAAGATTCTCACTCTTTTAACGAAGGGGATTCATCTCTTTTAATGTATTTAGCTATCCAGGAAACGTGAAATGAAGGATGCCAGTATCCCTGGCCTCTCTGAAGGGTATAGCCGGATTCGGTCAATCCATCTGATTTCCTCCGAGTCATTAGCCATGGCTGTATCTAACTCCGTCACTCAGTCTGAAAATACAAGAAATGTAAAATGAAAAATAGCTTAATAGAAACTTAAAATAATATACTTGTAGATAGGCTATAGCAGAAAAATTCATGACTTCCATTTGTTCTGTGGAGGGGGGCCATCTAATTTCGAAACACCCGGTATAATAGTGTGCATTAGTATATAATCACATATACATTTTTATAAAAATAGTTACATACCCGACTATTTCCATTTGGAGCAAAATCCTTCCTCTTTATATTTCGAAGACATTGAATCTTTAAGGATTCGTTGTCAGGAAATCGGAAGATATGTACTTTTGGGCCCTCCCTTTGCAATTAGGTACGCAGCACTTATACGGCATGTTTTCAGTCACACGTGTTGTTTACAGTTTAAAAGATGTCCTCTCACGCTCTCGGAACACAGAATCAGCATTCATTGAACTTGAATATAACTTTTTTCTCTCTACAAACACTCTGAAATATTGACAAAATGATTGAAAGCACTGACAGATAGTATCTCTCTTATATATCACAGTTTTTTTATCAACTATTTATTTTGGATTCAAGGGTCACAAGAGCTCTCTTTGAAAGATGGGTCAAGACTGACCTATATAGGCTAATTTTCAGCCTACGCAGCTCCTGGGGCACGGATTTAAAGGATAGCGTGAACAGGTCTCCTTCTCCCGGTGGCCTTGCGTCAGTCCTTATATACGTATACCGTGGTCGTGGTATTTCCTAGTATCAAACACGGCTAAGGAGTAACTTACCTAGCAAATTAAAAAGCCATAGTTAGAATTGACATTTGATAAATCTGAAAAAAATAGATGAAATGTACAGCTCTCTAGTTTCACTTTTACTGCTGCTTTAACAAATAATAAGTATACTGAGCTACCTTAGGGGTAACTCAAGAAATTATACAAAATCACTTGGATTTACTATATGCCTATATAAAACATAACCATCAATGCTAAGGACTGTGGTTGACTGATGACCCACACATACCCAGGTCATAAGGTCAAAATAGGTGTGTTTCTCTTTCGTCAAACAATTACCTTTTTCCCCCCAAAAAAATGTACTGCCTGTTAATAAATAGTAGATTATGAAATATTATTAGAAAATTACGTTTCGAGAGTCCAAAGACTACGTTTGGGCAAAAAAATATCATTGCTGTATATTTTTAACTATAAAAAATGAACAGTTGCTTATTGGGGCTTGGTGTTCTTGAAATTCAGAAAAAAGGATGTATTTGCTATAAGATTTATTTTTTCTCGTAAATGAAAACTTAAGCAGTTAATTTCAACTTCATGCCTGCACTACTGTGAGACATTTTTTGAACGTTGACGTCACCTGCGGCAGGGAAGTTTCGTCATTCCTCTTCATATCACCTAGAGGAACACCAAGGGTAACAGGGGGGAACACCAGGGACAGTAGCAGCTTAAGGACAGCAGTGGGAGGAGGAGGAACAGCAGCGCACACCAAGGGCAACAGGGGTGCGGAACACCAGGGACAGCAGTAGCTTGGGGAACAGCAGTAATAGGATAGGGAACAGTTGTATTTTTGGTAGTTATATGTAACTACCTTCCATTTGTAACTGTGATTACCTGTTTGGGTGAAAAGATCGGTTGTTAGAGTCTGTTCCATTCTCGTCGTCGAATATCCTGATGTAGGATGATGTAAATGCAATCTTCTGCTGCTGTTTACTGAGCAGTGTGCAAAGTATAAACGCGTATAAATGATACAATACAAAATATATGAGCACAGAAGCTAAGCATACAATAAGGAATCATATTCTACTACATGAGGTAGAACTTACAGAATCGAAGTCTGTGAGGTAGTTCATATAGGATTCAATACTAAACATGATAATAACTTTGTTGTACTTATACACTGGAATATTGTGCAATAATACCTAAGAACTGAACACGTCCACCTTAAGAGGTTTTCCGCGCTAGTTACATAAGGCATCTTGCACTGTGGCCTTACGTAACGTATCTTGCACTTACATGTGAGACATAGATGAGGTATTAACCCGGTATGTATCCACCCTTGTCAAGGTCCAGGGTAAACTCATGCTAAGAAAAGAGGGTTGGAGGCAGTTTGATTGTTGAACTTCAGAGCTACCTGTTTTACACAAAGAGACTTTCTTTTCTTTCAAGTGTTTATTTTCCAGAAAAAAATTTACATTGGTTGTTTACAAATATTTACATTTATGGTGAAGGATAATTTACAATCATTTTGAAGTATTTACAAATTTGTTATGTATTTATCCTATTTTTATAGGAATCTCATAATTGAAAATTTAAAATCAATCTGGATCTCTGCATCCTTTCCTGAATCATAATCCTCAAGTTTGGGTTATTTAATAGTTTCCCTTTCTTATAGCCTTGCCACAGTCCAATAATGAGATCACTTATTAATATTACTGCAGTGTTTCTGTCGTTTCTAGAAATGGGCTCAAAATCAAACTTTATCAGCTTTAGCAAATAAACGCAATTAATCCTACAAACTTGCAATAGTTTTTGCTGAAACTAAGCTAACAAGTTTTTCCCTAAAGGACAAAAGTAAAATACACGCATCATATTTTCATTGTTTCCACATTCAACACAATATTGATCTCTTGATATTTTCGTAACATGCAATCTCTCTTTTTAGGAAGCACTTCATGCAAATATTTGTACAATATATGTGTATCATCAGGATCAATGAATCTATTATTTACATTCTTCAATATCTCAGTCCATTTGTAAGTAGGATAGTTCATTTCTGCATTTGATTTAAAGCTGTTATTTTCCATAAGGATCATATATATGTGTTTGGTTTTTATATCTGGGAATGACTGCACCTTCATTAACTTTCTAACTAGATTGACTACAATATTGAAGTGAGGGGCCGGGAGGAAATAGATGCGTTTCTCACGCTGTTGCCCCGTAAACCACTTAATCTTATTTGGCTATAGTACATAACAATTCTACACCTGAACCTTTGTGTGGTAAAAATTTTAAGAAAGTTTTAACAAAAATTGCTTGGGAATTTATATACGCATTGATAATGCCAATTCCTCCTCTTAACTTCGGAAGGTACAGAGTTTTTCTATTGATAGGCTGGTAGTTCCCATTCCAAAGGTATTTAAACTTAGGCTACAGTTCTCAATAATTTGACCATTTTCTTTTGTCATAGGAAAGGAGTGAACCGTGTACCAGACTTTAGAAAAGACTTTTGAATTTAGTAAAATTGCCTTCTGAAATAAAGTCAATTTCCTTAAACCTAGCAGACTAACTGACTTTACAAATTGATTATAAGTTCAATCCCAGTCAATCTTCAAAGTGTCACAATAGCTGTTACAATATGTTACTCCTAGAATTCTACAACACTCTGTTTGTACTTTCAATTCACCTACTGGCCATGACAACCTACCTTTCCATTTCCCTGTTCCAAAAATACTTGTTTTTTTCATGTTCAGTTTTGCTCCTGTGGCGAACTCAAACATTCTTATCAAATCAAAACACTTTGTTATTTCCTCGTCACAAGAAATTATAACAGATGAATCATCAGCAAAACCACAAATTGGTACTTTAAGATCGTTGGGTAATTTAGGAGTATACATTGTTAAATTATCTTTTAATAACCTATTCAATGGTTCTTGAGCTATTATAACATCATTGAAACAGGACATCCTTGCCTCACTGATTTTTCGATTCCAAAGTTTTCAGATATATATCCATTAATACACAAACATCTTACTGCATCACTATATAGTAATTTAATCCAACCTATGAATTTTTCATCGAATACAAGTTTTTCCATTACTTTATACAGGAATTGTAGGTCTACTCTGTCGAAGGCATTATCCCATTCTAATTTTATTATGGCGGCTTTCAGGTTCTCTTCATTTGAGTAATAAATGATGTCTCTAATCATTGTATTACAAAGATTAATAGACCTTCCTGGCACACTACAAAACTGTTCCTTTGAGATAATTTTTGATAGTACTAATTTTAGCATGTTAGCAACTATTTTTGCAATAATCTTGTAGTCGATATTCAGCATGGTAACGGGTCCCCAGTTAGATAAATACTGTAATTCATCGTCTTCTGAAATTAACATCACCACTCCATTATTGACTTTAATTAATACCAAGTTGTTTTCCAAATTAAACTTTATCACGTCAGTGAAATCCCTATTATTGACTGGCCACATTTGTTTATATAACCCCACAGAAAGCCCATCTGGGCCTGGAGTTTTTCCATTTCTCATTTCTGTTGTTATTTTTCTAACTCCTTTTCAGAAATCTCAGAAATAAGACCACCATTAGCTTCTTTTTCAATTTCCTTCCCGATAAATTTCAATATTTTCTCTTGTTCGTTGTCACTACATCTTTCTTTTTCAATAACTTATTCATCTTATTCCCAAATTCCGTCACAATGTTGCTCATAATTGGCTTGCTATTCTTTTTTCTCTTTAGTAAATATGGAGAAACTTTCTCACGTTGTACAGTCGGCCAAAGAAAAATTGGCGCAGTTTCTTTATTCATCGTTCGTTATGGAAATATTGCCATATGCAGGTGCCATATTATTTGCTTTTCAATCGTGACAACCTCAGAAGCAATTGGAATTTGGCTTTGCCTCTGCTCGAGTCTTGGCGATGACCCAACGTATCATACAGTACTGGTGTGTCGTTGTTCGTCACCTACAGCCGATAAATAATAATGAAGCCTATCAATATTCTTTAATAGCAAAGTCTAATTCAACTAATTTTGTCCTTTGATCAATGAAATAATTGGCATGGCACATATACTTGTCCTAAATTTGACTTCCGATACTGACACCTGATTACCCACAGTAGGTCTATTTTCAGCAGTATCTCTCTTGGACGCGTCATGTGAATGAATGTTTAAATCGACAATATCTATATTAATCTGCTTTATTTGAGTATTCCCGTTATTCTTTTTTATTGACAAAGTTCTCCTTTGTTCTTATCCTTTTCATTAGTGCTTAACATAATTTACCCAGACCTAGCTATCTCATGTCAAAAAGCAACATAAGAAATCAGATGAAAACAATTTAGTCTTTCTTCAATCTAATTCCTTGCATGTCATCCTGTTTCATTCGCACAAGGCGGAAAGCTGTGGGAGTCAAAGCTGAAGAATACATTGGTACAAAAGAATTACTTTCATAAAAGCATTCTTGGGTTAATCTTGATGTAGATATTCATTTCTCCTAAACAGAAATTAATTAGAATCAGTTTCACACGTATGTCTAGACCTACTGCCGTGAGCATATTATACGTAGCTGAAAGGTTAGAAAATATGAAGGGTAATTTTCTCATTTAAGTCTATTTCCGATATTTACAATAAAAACTAAATTATATATATATATATATATATATATATATATATATATATATATATATATATATATATATATATATATATATATATACTGTATATATATATACACATCAGAAAAAAGTAGAAATCCATGAAGTTGTAATGCAGTCAAATAAGGAGTAAAGCTAACAAACAAATGAAAATAAACATATCCATATTAGTAGGTGAGGTGTATATGTATATGTATATATATATATATATATATATATATATATATATATATATATATATATATATATATATATATATATATATATATATATATATAAATTATATATATGAGAGAGATGAATTAAGTAGGAATTCAGTCCTAACATAGGTCTATAAGTAAGTATAGATTCACATGAATAAGAAAATGTTAGAGTAGTAAAGAGCCGAAATGAAGTCAAATACAAAATAACACTGTTAAACTAAGGAGAATAAATGATAAAATTGGTCACATTATATGAAAAGGCAGCGCAACTCATTAAAACTTTGTATAGGATCCTTGTGCATCTAGCACGCATCTTATCCTATTTGGCATTGATGCAACAAGGACTTCGCAAGTATTTGCTGCTCCCCTCTTTGGCCTAAGTTTTCCCGAAATATCTATTGCATGCTTTATATGTTCTCTTTGGTATGCACGATTAACACCCTATTGTTGTTGGGTCATGTAGGCCATAGGATTTTCTATTGGGTTCAGATCTGCAGACTTGGCAGGCCAGTCAGTTCGAATCCACGTCTGGATCTTCTCCTGGAACCATTGCTTTACTAAACCTCTGCATTGTGGACCGCAGAGGTGTCTATGGCGATATACTAGAGCATGGGACACGGTAATAATAGTTTTCGAACCGAGGGAACAAATGTCTCAAAATTTCCCGATACACCTGATTGGTGTTCAGAAACGGTCATCGATGCAATTAGCCCTCCCGGTCCACTGGCAATATCCATCCCCATAACCCAGCTGATATTCTGCCACTACACCTTGAAGGCGCTGGGATATTTATTTTCAGCATATCTCTCCAGAGAAAATATTATTTCAAATGACAGACAATTCAATAGAGTAGTTAGTCATAAAAAAAAGAGAGGGCCTACAACTTTACAGACATTTTCTTCCATTTTTATATATGTTTTAAACAGTACTGAATGGATCATATCGGGGGCGGTAGGGGGCGGTTAAATGAAAGCATTTAATTTTAAGCAATTAAGCAAAAAAAAAACAGACTAAAATTACGAACGTAGGATCTACGCTTCTATTCCAGCCTGATATTAGGGATATTGAACATCCATTAACAGTAAAAGACAAGTTTACTAAATTAAGTGTTGTTGAAATACATCTTCAGTTTAATATTGTTTTCAATTTGAAGCAAACCGTCCCATAAAAAAATAATAAACTCGCGTGTGTGTATCGGCGGGATAGGAATCCATCCTGGAAGCCAAGGGGCGCCAGCCTGAAAAAGTTTACTCTGTGTTACAACAGACCTATCAATTATACTCTATAAATGAAAATTATAATGTTTCTTATTGATCATTTCTCAGACAACTTGAAGATAAAGGTTAAACAGATAATTCCTGTACTTGAACAGTCAAATACATATAGTTATTGATCGTTTCTCAGCTTTAGTTCTAGGATATAATGCAGTAATAAGGACAAAAATAACAAAAGTTTCTTTTTCATTTTTGCTAACTATGTATTATTTTCACTTTATAGTCGAATTGCGTTAGTTTTGTTATATAAAATGCATCAGTATATACTATATCAGTTTTAATAGGAATAAACAGGTCCCATCCTTTTTCTTTATGCTGTTGCGTTAGCAACGGTTTCTTTGCCGGAATCCTGTGATGCATTCTGCCCCATGCAACCTATTCCAAAACAGTCTGCACGTACTGTATTTTGCAGTCCAAGCTGCTGTTTCACAGCAACTGCTGTCATCTGGGGCTGTTCTTTGACAGCTGCAGCTATCATATGGTCTAGCTCTTTTCTGGGAGCTTCGAGGAGTTCCACTCTGGAAGTATTTTTCACACTTATAATTTTTTTATCTTTGATAGCATTTTGTGAGTTTCCATTGCTTTTTCTGTAAAATTTAACAAGTAAATCGTTCGCTTCCTCAACTTTATAATGAAATGATAATATAAGGACTGTGTTTATGCGATACTGCTAGTGATAAGCTGTCTCCTATTGTTGCTGAAACGTGCAAGTGTGGCCTCTTCCGGTGTAAGGATTTGATGCAGAACTGAGGTATTCATTTTACGGTCTGCCCAACCAAGTGTGGAAAAAAAATTTCATACTCTTTTTAGGGGCTTATTGTGGCCAGATATATTAGTTTTCTTATATTTTATGATTCACATTGTCCCTATATTCTCCTTGTTGCATATTTATATATCTTTTCATATAAAAAATTACTGAATAAAAAGCCATCAAAGAGTGGCTGTTTGCACTGAATCATGAAGCAGCAGAAGTTGATCGAGCCAGGAATGTCTGATGACTGACACATCGAATGCAGACGACATCAGAGTGACAGCAGCTTTAGGGATCCATCTAATTGTGGTAGCTTAACTTTATTTGAATTTGTTTTAGTAAATGTAAAAAAATTATTGTGATTAACTTAGGGGAAGTTACAGGAAATGATCTTTAGACTATGAAGGAAAGCTATGGGTTAAATGACTTTAAACTTTAGGCTACCATAGAAGTCAGTGCTGTGGAAATGTGGCAACACTGTATTATGGCAGTGGTCGTGATTCAACGTTTTTTATCACTTCGTTTTGTTCACGTGAATTTTGTTATATGGAAAATAGTTTTACGTAATAATATAACATGATGTTCTAAAGATTACAGTGACTGTTTTTAACGCCATTACATAAGATTTACTCCATCTTCGAACAGAAAAATATATTAATCAGGCATGAATCGTGCGTCAGGCAGGTGATCGAAAAATTATGAAACTCTGCCAATTCTAATTTGGCCGACTGTACGTTTTCCTCTATTTTCGCCCTAATTATAATTCCTTCACACATTTCATCATCAATACAGTTTATCCTTGTTTTTAATGTACTGATTTCTTCGATCTTTTCACCTGACACATAGTCAAAACCCATTAATTCCCTTAGCCGAGTTCCAGTAACATTTAGTACACCATACCTCTCTTGGCTACTGATTGTACATGACTATTTAAAGAACTTCGTCAGTTCCCCTTTTGCAAAAATCCACCATTCCAGTACGTTTCCGTAGCTGCATTTTTCCCTTTTCAGTCTTTTCCAGTAGTTATCAAAATTACTTTTCACTATATCCTGACTAAGGTTGAGAGTGTTTAGCTTCCAGTATCCCCTACCAATCATGCCTTCATTGTTGATTTTAAATGAGCACTTGACCCTACAGTGGCCAGACCAGCTTAATGGAATATTTTGAACATCTGAGACATTTTCAAATGGCCCTTTTACATATAACCAGTCAATTCTCGAACCATAGTTGTCTTTAACATAAGCGTAGCACCATGTAATCAATAGTATCGGAGTCTTTTTCTTGAGACTTTCCCTGATCCTTTATCTCTTCTTCTGCAGCGTCATTCATTCTTCTCCTGATCTCGAACTTTGCTGCTGACTTCCTCTGATTTGTCGCTCTTCTTGGTGTCGGTCTCTCCTGTGCTGTTCAGCTTGGGAAAATCACTCTCTGAGAATAGTGCAGCGTCTGCTGTCAAGGATATGGGGCAATCCTTCATTATTTGCCCAATTTGGCCACACTTGAAACAAGTTTTCTCTTGGCCAGCATACAAAAATGATACATTAAACCCTTGGCCCAAAAATACAGAATTGCAACCACTTGGGGAACAGCAGTGATAAGACGGGGAAAAACAGCAACACCAAGGGCAACATTGGGGGGAGAGCAACAGCTTGGGGAACAGCAGCACACACCGAGGGTAACAGAGGGGTGCGACACCGGGGACAGCAGCAGCTTGGGGGAACAGCCATGATAGGATGGGGAACAGCAACACACACCAAGGGCAGCAGGGAACACCAAGGACATCAAGGGTGAACACTAGGGACAGCAGAAACTTGGGGAACAGCATTGATAGGATGGGGAACAGCAGCACACACCAAGGGCAGCAGGGGAACACCAAGGACATCAAGGGGGAACGCTAGGGACAGCAGCAGCTTGGGGAACAGCCATGATAGGATGGGGAACAGCAGCACACATCAAGGGCAGCAGGGAAACACCAAGGACATCAAGGGGGAATACTAGGGACAGCAGAAACTTGGGGAACAGCAGTGGTAGGATGAAGAACAGCACCAGTAATACAACAGCACCTTCTGCTTCCCCTACGAACAGCAGGAATAGCATAAGATTCACAGACTGGCCAGAAAGAGGGTCAGCAGAGGTACAAGGCGTAGGAGAAGCATAGGCAGTTGGTGGGCTCATAATCTTTGTCATCATCCGAATCATTTATCATTTCATTTTCCAGTTCATCAGGCTCCTCTTCACTTTCATTTCCATTTATTATAAACAAAAAGATTAAGTGTTTTCTTTCCATATTTAGACCCATGAAAAACGTTTAGTCACTGAAAAGGGAATATTTAAAAGCCGTAAATATACAAAAAATGAGAAAAGATAGCAAAAATGAATAATACAAGAGCGTTCAGTTTTCATAATGGAATAATAAATTGCCATATAAACATCATGAAAACAAAAATCAATAATAAATAGCTTTCTTATTACCACTATATAATAATAATAATAATAATAATAATAATAATAATAATAATAATAATAATAATAATAATAATAATAATTCTCAGCCACCATTATTGCATCATCTTCCCGCCGACCTATATATATTCTTTTAGAGATATAGTAATGATATTAATAATGATATTTTAATAACAATAGTGATAATATACTTCTCAGCCACCATTATTTCATCATCTTCCCACTGACATAAATATTTTTTTCAGAGATATAATTATAATACTACTACTACAGTACTACTACTAATAATAATAATAATAATAATAATAATAATAAGAATAATGATAATAATAACGATGATGATGATAATATACTTCTCAGCCACCATTATTGCATCGCCTTCCCACTGACCTATATATTTTCATTCAGAGATATAATAATAATAATAATAATAATAATAATAATAATAATAATAATAATAATAATAATAATAATAATAATATGCTTCTCAGCCACCATTATTTCATCACCTTCCCACTGACCTATATATTCTTTTTTCAGAGAGATATTGAACCCTTCAGCAGCCCTGCCAAGACACAAAAACCGACGGTCAAAGTGGTGGTCACTATTTGAGTGGCCTGGTCAGAAATATGACCCACCAAGAGGACCCTCTCTTGAAGGATATTGATGCCTGCCCCCTCCCATACCCCTTCACCCAACCCACAAAAAAATTGAGGAACTGGTTTAAAAAGAGTCAGATTGATTTCAAGCCATAGAAATAAAAATGATTCTTGCGACTGTCTTGAGAAGCCGAGAATTGGGAGAAGGTCTTCATTTATGAAGATCTGGAGATGTCGTTCAGAATAAAAATGCTTATATAAGTTAAGTGAATTAATGTTGATATTGCATACATTTGAATTATTATTATTATTATTATTATTATTATTATTATTATTATTATTATTATTATTATTATTATTATTATTATTATTATTATTATTAATGCTGATGGACGTGTTACTCAGTATGTAGTTGGGGGTCATCAGGGGGTAGACCTCTTGCTGAATTTTGATTGGCTGGGGCGGGGAGCTGGTCTCCTATTGGCTGGTGAGAGTTTCCTTCAAGCCAACTTTTCAGGCCTGAAGGTCACGCTGCCCCGGAGTAGGGGCGTGGCATCACTGGGAGGCGAGTGAGGTTGCGTGAAATCACTGCCTGGTGTTTTCGTACGTTTATTCCCATTGGTGGCGGGATTGTTCGCCTGATCTGGTGTCTCTAGGCCGAGGGTGTCGCTCAGTACGACAGAGGAAGTGCTCTTCTTTCCTACAATATACGAAGGGCAATAATACCTAGACCTCCGACCGATCTCAGAACGAGCGACTCCCCCGGCCCAGAGACACTAGATCAGGCGAACAATGGGAATAGACGTACGAAAACACCAGGCCGTGACGTCACGCAACGTCACGCACCGCCCAGTGATATATCACACATTACCACAGGTGAAATATAAGAGACGGGGTGTAGGTCCTGACCGGTTTCGACTTTATTTCCAAGCCATTGATGAAGGACTGATACAGGGTATTAAAAGTCACAAATATATACACTACAGGAACAGTACTGACGAACGTACACAACCGTTAGTACTGTTCCTGTAGTATATATACTTGTGACTTCTAATACTCTGTATCAGTCCTTCAACAATGGCTTGGAAATAAAGTCGAAACCGGTCAGGACCTACTCCCCGTCTCGTATTTTTCACCTGTGGTAATGTGTGATAAACGAATCACGTAAAAAGTGATTATAATTATATATATATATATATATATATATATATATATATATATATATATATATATATATATATATATATATATATATATATGTGCGTGTGAATAATAATAATAATAATAACAATAATAATAATAATAATATATAGTCAGGGTCAGCAGGGTAGGCCTCTTGCTGAATATATATATATATATATATATATATATATATATATATATATATATATATATATATATATATATATATATATATATATATATATATATATGTGTGTGTGTGTGTGTGTGTGTGTATACATATTTATATTATATACATATATATGTATATAAATACATGTATATATAATATATATACTGTATATATATGTATGTATAATGCAGTATAATACACTTTCTCCCTTAAAATTAAGTATGTTAATATATGATATAGAATAATTCCCTTTTTCCCCTCAAAATATATAATAATAATAATAATAATAATAATAATAATAATAATAATAATAATAATAATAGTAATGCATTTTGCAAAGAGCGAAGACTGTAGGAAATATCTTGCAATTACGCCGAAGTGTAATTAATTTAGTTTGTAATACTGGTAAAATTTTTAGTACACATCATATTACTCAGGAATTACAGAGAAGGAACGACAGCGAAATTCTAACTACGTTCAATTTAAGGGGGGAAACTCTCATGTGAACTGCACTTTGTAATATGTTGCAGTGAACACGAGTAATAAATATTTTCATTTTTATTTTAAGCATCCAGCTTATAGAGAGATCTGTCAGCATTTCTGTTGAATTACATATTAATTAGCTGCTCTAGATTTTTCTGGTAAACTTTTCGTATGTCCTGTTGATTATCAGTGTATGATAAATTAATGCATTCAAGGGCGGAGATTATCAATTCACTTTTAATGTCTAACTCTATCAAAATGTTATAAATTTTTTACGAACTCGCAACGCTCTGAGTACTGTCCGCGGAAAAATTATTACAAAATTCTGTAATTCATTGCCTTCAGCCCCCATATATTTCCTCGTTATAAATTACCCATCCCGAAAAAGAATGAGTTGTTATATAATGAGAATTCTAAATTAAATTCACCCATTATCCTAATTGATACTGAAGAATAATTACTGGAATATATCATTTCTCTTTTCATCTCATCTGTTAAATCGAATTTGTTGATGCTTCCCTCCGATTGTTTTTTGTATTCAAGGGTTCTATAGAGCTTTTGGGGGATTAAATTACCATTTGAAATAGGTTTTAACGGTAATTGATTAACTGAGGAAATAAATTTTGTGGAAATCAAGTTCTTAACAATGGCATGTCATATTAGTTGTGTTTTTGTTTATATAATCAAATAAAAAGTAGTAATGTTGTTACTTCCTAAAATGATAATATGTTCACAATTCGTGTGAAATATTCGACTTTGCACAAGAGTTTTGATATTCGAATTTTCTTAATAGAAAATCAAGAAGAAGTACGGGAAGAGTAGAAAATTATATGAATATGGAATTTAAACAGTCCTTTCTACAGTATTATTCCTTATTCAGAAAATATTTTTAAAGGATAAAAACAATGAATATACCTTCATGAACCTTCATAACTTTAAGGTCTGTTTTCTTGCTTGCTTTAATAGTGACAAAACGTCATGTCTTATTCAAAGTTACTCAGACTGATACATAACATTTTCGACCCAGTAAAGAAAATTCGCAAAGATAACATTTATGGTTATAATCCTTTTATAATGTCTATCTTTATTCACCTCATTTCCTCCATCAAAACCAATCATATTTGGTACCGAACGACCAACTCCACTTCCTCCTTGTAATAAGTGGTGGACGCCACTCACCTTCACTGAAGTCCTTCACGAAATCTTGTGAGCAGAATTCTAGAGATAAAGTTTTCCTCCCTGAGACGTCAGTCTCACTTCATTCGAGATGACAAGAAGAGAAAGTCTCTTGTGATCTTATGGTCGGATTCCGCGTGTGGCTGTCAGACTTGTTAGGTCGGCGTAGAGTCCACTAAACTTCATATATATATATATATATATATATATATATATATATATATATATATATATATATATATATATATATATATATATATATATATATATATATATAAATTCAACCCAGGCAACTTCTAGCAGAAACTAATTGGTAAGAACTTCTCAACCTAGGATAGTACAAGAAAGAATATAATCCAAACTTCCTAATTGAAGTTTAGTGGACTGTACTCCGACCTAACAAGTCTGACAGCCACACGCCGCATCCGACCATAAGATCACAAGAGACTTTCTCTTCTTGTTGTCATCTCGAATGAAGTGAGACTGACGTCTCAGGGAGGAAAACTTTATCTCCAGAATTCTGCTCACAAGATTTCGTGAAGGACTTCAGTGAAGGCGAGTGGCGTCCACCACTTATTACAAGAAGGAAGTGGAGTTGGTCGTTCGGTACCAAATATGATTGGTTTTGATGGAGGAAATGAGGTGAATAAAGATAGACATTATAAAAGGATTATAACCATAAATATTATCTTTACGAATTTTCTTTACCGGGTCGAAAATATCATGTATCAGTCTGAGTAACTTTGAATAAGACATGACGTTTTGTCATTATTAAAACAAGCAAGAAAACGGGACCCAAAAGTTATGAAGATTTATAAAGGTATATATATATATATATATATATATATATATATATATATATATATATATATATATATATATATATATATATATATATATATATATATATATATATATATATGCACTGTATATATAGGTCAGATTCTTGCTGACATTAAAGTTATCATGAGCAGTTTTATGAAATCTGTGTAAGTGAGTAGGTTATAAACACGCAAAAATAATATATATATATATATATATATATATATATATATATATATATATATATATATATATATATATATATATATATATATATATATATATATATACAGACATACATACTTACATATAAACGTGTATTCCCTTGTCTAAGAAAGCTGTGCTTAATCTGTGATACTCTATTTCCATGTACATGTAGAATAACTTTTAGATTCTTGCTGACTTTAAATTCACCATGAGTAATTTTATGGAATGTTGCTTGATTGAGAGTAAGATGAATACTCACAATAAATGCATAGATACATTTGAACCTGCATTTCCTTGTCTAAATAATCTTCAGTTAATCTGCGATACTGCGTTTGTTGTGTAATTGTAAGGTATTTTCACAAGAACAAATCTCTCCTTCTTTCTTCATTTCTCTGTGAAATCCCAAGGCATGGCGGGACCAAGTGCTTCCTTCGTCCTTTCAAGAGAGTAGTCGCCTTTGTTGTGAAGTCAGTACTTTTAAAAGAGAAAAGTTTTTCCTTCCTTTGTTTAGTTAGAGTCATTAAGAAAGGAGGAATAAAGATGAAGGGGCTTCTTTGACAAAGTATACTTCATCTGAGAAATTTTTAAAAATTATATTAATCTATATACCTAACGAGGGGCGCCAAGCTATCATGTATATTGTCTATTCAGTTCCACGTTATTTTTAACTTGAGTCTCTGAGTAAATGATCCTTACTAGAAATATCTTCCCTGGCTCGTAGAATTTAAATATAAATTGATTCGCGCTAGAGCTTGGCTTATTATTAATATTATATAACAATCACTCTAGTAATATCCTTAATGGATACAAAGGGTGACAATAATTCACATGTTTCTGTACATATTAATTAATAGTAAGAATATACCATTCGAATGTTGAATGTCACCAGGTATGTGGAAATCGAAGGAATTTTTCTTCTCTTGGGACGAGGGCCATCCATTTCACAAGGTACATGAATATTATATCAGTGCCTTTGTTGGTTTAATCTATGAAATTATTTTTCTAGACTTGGATTAACGTTATATTTTATAAATATTGATGTGACATTTTTTCAGTAAAGCTGAACTCACGAGAGTCATGTTAGTCCTTGTTTTCCATAGGAAGAATATATATATATATATATATATATATATATATATATATATATATATATATATATATATATATATATATATATATATATATATATATATATATATACATACATATATATATGTGTGTGTATATGAATATCAGAAGGCCCATAAAACACTATTTGATCATTTGCAACCATATATTTCGAGCACAGACGGAAGTACTCGAAATATATGGTTGCAACGTTCAAATAGTGTTTTATGGGCCTTCTTATATTCATATTACACTGTGGTATTACAGTAAAAGACATTATGTATATATATATATATATATATATATATATATATATATATATATATATATATATATATATATATATATATATATATATATATATACATATACATATATATATATATATATATATATATATATATATATATATATATATATATATATATACATATATATATTGTTATGAAATTTCTCCTGTAAAATGTATAAAGCGTAAAGCATATTGATAGCGTATCTTTCCAGAATGTTGTTATAGTATGTTTTATAACTTTCGTATGATTTTTTCCTGTATACAAGAAATAAAGTAGCAACAGTAATGTAGAAACATCTTTTGCGTAAAATATCTAGTTAGAGTTCACAAAAATTAATAGCGTGTTTCTTTAAGATTACGTCATGAGCATCGTGATTTATTTTCTTTTTTCATCATGCGATTCTGAGCCATCACGCAACTGTTCGTCTGTTTGTATTAAACATGTTTTGATCGAGACGAGTTATCGGGCACATAAGAGACTGCCAGGGTAGTTTTGCATAATTACATCATCCTGCAGAGAGATAGAGAGAACACGTGGAGATTACGTCATCGAAACTCTGATCTTGTACCATGAAACGTCTTGCATCGAAGATTATATCATACAGTGAACGCGTTTAGCACGGCCGGAAGCTTTGCTAGAATGTTCTATAGAGTTTTGGTTTTGACTAGAAAAAGTAAATTTGTCATCGTGATTCCGAAGAACTTATGTGTCGGACTTCTCTCTCTCTCTCTCTCTCTCTCTCTCTCTCTCTCTCTCTCTCTCTCTCTCTCTCTCTCTCTCTCTCTCTTAGAATCCAGTTTTTGTCATTTCAAAGTAACATAAATTGTTTTTCTTGCTCACTCTTGTGTGATCTTTTAGACATTATAATGGCGCCTATCAGAAAAGTGTGTTTTGTGAACAACAGCTGCGACTTGTGAAAGGTAGTGAGATTTCTGCAATTTATACCATGGTATACTTTGAGTTTTGGGTTGTCAATTAAGGTTGAGTTGATTTTTTTGTGAGTGTTTAGATAAATTTATCCTTTGTGAAAATTTATGATTAGTAGATCAGTCAGTTAAAATTAGTGCATTTAATATATCTACATTTTTCATTTGTTGTGTGTTTGTATATTCTTAGTGTATTTTCAGATTGTTTAATTTTCTTTCACATAATGTTTTGTCTCAGTAATTTAACTTTTTTTCCAAGTATTAATCAAGATTGTGTTTCCAAATATTAGTGATTTCAGTTCAAAGCAATTGTAAATTTTGATTTGATAATAATAAATATTTGTATTTAAAATTTTTACCGTAGTGTTTCATTTATTGACCACCAGTGGTAGGACTGGCTAGTTGTTGTAAATAAATCATAGTGATAAAGTTTTGTTCTTACAGTTTTTTTGTTGAATTGACTCTAATCGAGGAGAGATAATTACAGTGATTAATTCTTAATGGAGTGATGACCTATAATATACTTCAGTATATTTTAGATATTTATACATCACATTATTTTTAAGTTTTTTAGAGTACTCAGTCATATTTTTTTGTTATGAGAGTTCAGGTATCTAGCTGTAAGAGAAGTAAGTTTTGAATACTGTGATTAGTAAGTGTAATAACCAGGTATTAGGATTACTTCGTGACATTATATATATATATATATATATATATATATATATATATATGAATGACTTTTTTAACACATATATATATATTATATACAATCATGAAGCTAATTTAATGTCATGAAGCTACAAATGTCGCTTAATATCAAATCCACGCTGCCTCAGGAATATCCCCGATGAATTATCACCGAAGGGGAATTTATAAGTGATAAATGGACAGGCACTATCAGTGGTAACGTCTACTGGAGTTGCTGGATGCGTATCTGTGTCGTGGGATCGAGACTCGGCAGTGCCCGTCCATTTATCACTTATAAATTCCCCTTCGGTGATAATTCATCGGGGATATTCCGAGGCAGCGTGGATTTGATATTACACACACATTTGTACACTTCATGATTATTATATATATATATATATATATATATATATATATATATATATATATATATATATATATATATATATATATATATATATATATATATGTATGTGTATATATATATATACATGTTTATATAGTACATTTGAAACGTGACTTAGTAATTTAAAAGAAACTTATTCGACCGATTATATTCTTGAAAGATAAATCTAGTGATTCAACAAATCAGTCTCAAAGAGGATTTTGTCTTTTAAGGATTAATATATATAGTGGGGTAGCATATATCATATGCACCTCATGCGGTGCACTGTAGGCATTACTTATGTTCTTTGCATAATGCCTTTGGCCCCCTTATAAATTTGCAACTATTAACGAAATATAAGGCATTTATGACAACTCCCTTTCATGATTCTCTTTCTTCCATCTTACTTTCCACCCTCTAAAACTCACAATTGATTCATAGTGCAACTACGAGGTTTTTCTTCTGTTACACCTTCCAAACCTGTCACTGTCAGTTTCCGTTTCAGCGCTGAATGGTCTCATAGGTCCAAATAATTTGCATTGGTATTTTTTCCCAAATTCTGTATTCAATTCAGTTCAGTTCAATTTAATTTAATTATTAAATATATTTTAAATATATATATATATATATATATATTAACGATAATTGTTAGGATCGAGTGCAGAGGATGATAAGAAGCTTAACTATATATATCATTTCTACTGGTTTAAAGTAAATCATTTCGATTCTCTTTAGCGATTTCTTACATTTAGAGTCGTGATGACTCTCGATAGTGCTTTGTGTTCTGTATGATATACTTTTTGTCAGTTTTTATTTCGAAAATATTATTGTGTCATCCAATTATAGGATGAATACATAACTATCTTGAATCAGGACTACAGTGAGCACTAACGTTATGTTTATAATATATATATATATATAATATATATCATATATATCGAACTCAGGTGTTTTGCGTTTATACGATATCCATATATATATATATGTGTGTGTGTGTGTGTGTGTACATTTATGTATATTTAACACATAGTGATTATATACAATGTATGCTACAAACGTATATATATATATATATATATATATATATATATATATTTATATATATATATATATATATATTTTCAGTTGATATATAAGTCCATATATATGGGGTATATATATACGGATAGGAATATATATATATATAATAAATATATATATACATGAATACATCTATCAATATATCGAACTAGGTGTTTTATATATATATATATATATATATATATATATGTGTGTGTGTATATGTATGTATATATATATATATATATATATATATATATATATATATATATATATATAATTTATTAATATACTTATAGATTTAGATATATACATACATAAAATTAATAACGAAATATAAGGCATATGATTATGACAACCACTGACAATCATGATAATCAAAGGGAAAGTCAACAAGGATCTCATAACCTTCATTATGACGTAATGAGAAAAAACTCATAAAACTCACTGAAGTGACTTCCAAGGTGAAGGTGAAAAGGGGTAAAGGTAAGAGGTCACTCTCAAGTGGAGGGTATCCTTTTAATTGTCACCCTTTACTAAAGGGTGAGTTCCCCTCATTATATTTTTTTGGGGGGATAAGGACACAAATGCACAGTTCCTCAAATAATTTACATTGTATTTTTTATTCATTTATTTCTATTTTTATCTATTTACTTATTAATTTATCAAATTATCTAATTTATATATACATATATATATATATATACATATATATATATATGTATATATATATATATATATATATATATATATATATATATATATATATATATATATATATATATATATATATATATATATATGTTTGTATATAGAGCGCAGAGAGAGAGAGAGAGAGAGAGAGAGAGAGAGAAAAAATTACATAATTAGAAAGAGAAATAAATTTACAATCACGAGTAAATCTCTAAAACGTTGATCATCGGTTTTCACTGAGCAGTCCATTATTGTCTAAATAACCCAATAAAATATCTCTTTTATGCTAATTTGGCGTAAGATTAATTTATCACAGGACAAAGCAATTAGCTCCGTCGTTTGTGCATTTCATTACTTATACATCCAAAATACTTCGAAAGTAGACTCTGTCCATTATGCTGAGTAGGTTTCATCCACTTGGAAAAAATGGTTTTCGTTAATTATTTAGGGACCACTCCTTCACGAGTACCAAGATTGTGTTCTGTCAAAACTCTGCTCTAAAACAAATTTGCACTGACAAAAATCTTCGTTAAAAGAAAATTTGCTCTGGCAAAAAAAAAAAAAAATCTGCTCTAACAAAATTCTGCTCTATCAAAACTCTGCTCTAACAAAATTCGATTCTATCAAAATTCTGCTTTAACAAAAAAAAGATCTGCTCTAACACAATTCTGCTCTATCATAACTGCTCTAGCAAAATTCTGCTCTATCAAAAATCTGCTTTAACAAAAACAAAATCTGCTCTAACAAATTTCTGCTCTATCAAAACTGCTCTAACAAAATTCTGCTCCATTAAAATTCTGCTTTAACAAAAAAAATCTCCTCTAACAAAATTCTGCTGTGGCAAAAATCTTTTCTTAAAAAAAAAATTGCTCCGACAAAAATCTTCTCTTTTCTCCGGCCTTGAAGCTCGCTCGAGGATAAGCTCGGGCCGGGTAAAAGGTGCCCCGTGTGAGCTTACTTTTGTGTGTGCCCGGATTTCTAAGTGTCATAAAAGGACACAAACACATACATATATAGGATTTTTTGTTGGTAAGGAAAGCTGCGACAATCCGTGAAGAGTACGCCACAAAGCTGCCAGCCATTAAGGTTTATGAGTCTAGGTGAGTGCAAGAGAAAGCAGTTTTAAAATAATTTTTGCATGCTTCAGTTTTTCAAAATTCTGTTGGCAAATAAATCTGTTTATATATATATATATATATATATATATATATATATATTTATATATATATATATATATATATATATATATATATAATATGTATATATATATTTATATATATATATATATATATATATATATATATATATATATATATATATATATATATATATATATATATATATATAAATTATATATATATATATATATATATATATATTATATTCATATTATATATATATATATATATATATATATATACATATACATATATATATATACATATATATTTATATCAAAATTTTGAGTCAGTCTTCACGACTAGTCTATGTAATGACCAAAAGACTGTGTAGCAACCATTGGCAGAAATTTCTTGTAGTTTTCATAAAAAGGTTCTTTTTAATGCTGAAAATTGTAATATCTTTCTAAACTGTATCAGTAATTTGCATTTTGTAGATGAAGAATTCAATTATGTTCATAGTGACATAGGTGAGGTATTGCAATAATAAGGATAAAATTCTTACTGAGTACAATTAATACTGTAACCGTCTTCTTAGCAGCGATTTCATTACTTTCGTAAAATTCACTTTTCACTGTTTTCATTCTAGTGAGAAATATCCACATTCTTTCTATAGATAAAAGATGAGATGACAATTCCTCAATGCTTTTACTCATCTCAACTAAATTTGTTATAAACTGCCTATAATTTCTTTCTATTTTCTTTGCTCTCGGCAAACAAGCATCAACATATTTTGCTAAATGAACTTACAACTTCGCTGACACGAATTTGTTTCATACAGTATTCAATTCTAAAATGATAGGTAAAACTACATAATATTTCTATGAACCCAAGTTTACATATCGACAACAGTTATGTTTACATATTGGCAACTTTAGGAAAAGCTATATAACATTTCTACACAGTTAAGTTTATATATTGACAACTTTAGGGAAAACTGTTCAGTATTTCTATACAGTTAAGTTTACATACTGCTAACTCTAGAAACCAGTGCAGTTAGGCCTGACTGCTTATTTTTCCCTTCACGTCACAAAGCGAGCTGACTGAAGAATCTTCTTCCTCCAAACTCGCGTCAGAGTTTGTCGATAAATACTGAAGTCTAAATACCAAAGTTTGTAAAACATATTGACAGCTGCGTTTAGGCCTAAACATCGCACGTGTTTCCCTGACGTCACTTTGTTGATTCTTTTATACAAAAAAGCGAGCAAAAGATTTCAGAAGTTTTGCTGCTGGGAGAGATGGCTGAATGAGAGCGAATGAGTAAATTAAATGTCAATTTGAGATAAAATGGTGAGTGAAAATTTAAATGGAATAGTTATACGATAGGTGCCCAACTTTATTATATTTTTGGGCCTGTTAGTTGGGCTGACTGCAGAGATCCAATTATGTTTCTTATGCATTTTAACGTTTTGCAACGCTTTAGACAAGAGTTCATATTGGCTAGGGGCTGTTTAATCTCAACCAATAAAATGATCAGGAGACATTTCAGCGACATTATATATATATATATATATATATATATATATATATATATATATATATATATATATATATATATATATATATATATATATATATATATATATATATATTACAGACACACACACACACACACACACACACATATATATATATATATATATATATATATATATATATATATATATATATATATATATATATATATATATATATATATATATATATATATATATATAGTCATCCTGAAGAAATCATTAATTTTATTTAGAAATCTTTCACGTTGTTCCTAATTTTATAGATACTCTATATAATTGAATTAATTACATGTAAATTCTCATTTAAATAAAAAAAATCAAAAGATTACTCAGCAATAATGGAAGCAAAATCTCAATTGAGGTCAACACCAGAAACTAAAGGAGACCATCGTTTTTAATACCATCATTTATTAAAGACTTCCCCTTCCGGAGAGCAAATAAAAAGGATAGAGGAAGAAAAAAGTTTTCTATTTGCCTTGGGGCGACGTTATTTTTTTTTATTTGCCTTCTGGAAATCGGCCAGTTTAGGAATGAAATAACAGAATCCTTCCTCGAAGGGAAGATGAATTTTCTAAACAATTTGGTTTGAAGAGGAGAGAAAGAGAGAAGGGTAATTGGTTAATGCGGTAAGTACTTTACATGAACATACACAACCACAGACGCATATATATATATATATATATATATATATATATATATATATATATATATATATATATATATATATATATATATATATATATATATATATATATATATACATATATACATACATACATATATACTGTGTATATATATATATATATATATATATATATATATATATATATATATATATATATATATATATATATATATATATATATATATATATATATATATATATATATATACATATACATATACATATATACTGTGTGTGTGTGTGTGTGTATATATATATATATATATATATATATATATATATATATATATATATATATATATATATATATATATATATATATATATATATATATATATATATATATATATATATATATATATATATATATATATATATATATATATATATATATATATATATATATATATATATATATATATATATATATATATATATATATATATATATATATATATATATATTATAATTAGCAAGAATTCCCTAGCAAATTGCTCCCTTTCTTTTTTGTTGCCTGTCTGCTGATTGATCGATAGACATATCTGTATATCGACATGTGTGCCGACCTATCTATCAGCCTGAGCTGGACAAGGGGTTCGCACAGTCAGAATACAAGGGATTAAAACCGATTGTAGGCCACTCCCTTTAAGTAGATAATTCCTTATTCGAGGCAAAAGTGAATCTGTCTGGGTGCTTCTTTACAGGCAACCGCCCGCACCCCCCGCACCCCCCGCCCCAGCTGCGGACAACAGCTGAAAATGACTCAACTCCCAATGTGCCTGGACGTGCCCCTTGCCCAAAGGAGAAGGCATAAAAGCGACCAGCAGACCAGGGCTCAGCCTCAGACGCTAGCTGGACGACATGGGTTAAAGACTAGATGGACACTCACCACCATGCCCTTGGCTGGACGATGCCCTTAGCCCACAACTTCTCCATCTAACCACGTGGCCCTTCAAAGTATATTTTTTCCTTCGTGCACTTCAACCGCCAACCACGTGTTCCCTTCGCTGCTGGCCTGATCGATAACCCACTCCATTACCTGGCGCTTCGTGAAGTTCCCACGTGTTGCCCCTCGCTGGCGGAGCCCCTACATCCGACCACGTGGAAGATCGCATTCGCCCTCGGAAATCGGAAGTCATCCACGGACCGCCTTCTGCGCTGGAACCAAATCTCCCTTACGGTAAAGTGCTCTGAAAAGAAGTCCATTCAGTCACGCTTTTTCCTCGTAAAATTTACTTAATTTGAGTGCCAGTAATCGTCGAATCTCTTATTAACTTTCACCTGTGCTACTCTCGAGTACCAGCAGTGCTAAGCCATTATTAACTCATCGAAGCGCATTGGCACCCTCAGTGCAGCTTCGGATTCATTATCCTTTTGTCTGTTTTCATTACTGGCGTATAATTTGTGTATCTCCCATTTCAGAGG
>NC_089771.1:13430383-13435383 GCF_040412425.1 Macrobrachium rosenbergii
GACGTCTTCTGGGGGAGGGGGTGGGAGTGTTGAAAGCTTCGTGTGTGAGATTCTCTCAGAAGAAGAAGAAGAAAACGCTTTCTTTGAAGCAGTTCATTGGAGGCAATTGAAGTCTGCCACTTTCTCCGGGAAGAATCTGTTACCCAAGGTGTTGAAAGCGGCGAGAGGAAAGTGAGAAGGAAGTAAGAAGAAAGTGGGAGCCGAAAGCGATTTGTTAACAAGTTAAATGAAAGTAATTTGGGTATATTGTATTAATTCTTTTTTCTCGGGTTTTACATAAATACTATCTAAGGAAAAAAATTAAATTATTGGCACAAAAACGCCTTTCACTAAAACATTCATGTTCTGCTTTCAGAAAGAATATAACAAAAAGAGGTATAATATTTTCACGATATTTTAATTATCAATCATAAATGTGTTAGAAAATAACACCAAGGATTAGGCATAGTCGGCGTTCCAGTCTTCATAGTCTACAGGTATGAATTGCAGATATGTGGATAAAAAAAGTATATTTTAATTATTTTACTGCCACGCATGTACATAAGTAACTTGAAAGGTTTATCAAATATATCAGTACTTAATTCGGCAAAATTATTTCGAAAATTCTCCTCTTAATGAGCAAGGCGTATATGTAATATTTATTCATTAATCGTATCAGTAATGCTATTAATAAAAAAAAAAAAATTTCAGGTCCGTGACAAAAAAAAAGTCTAATTTTATTTTTCTTGGGTATCCGCGCCTATAAATACATAACTTGCAAGTAGTCTTTAAATATATCAGGACTTAATTCGCCTAAATCATTTTCAAAATCTCTTCTCTATGAGCAGGACGTATACATAATATCTATTCATTAATGGTATTAGTAATATTGTTAATAAAGACAAAGCTGTCCATAGCCATGAATTCTTAACTGCTGTACCACCCGAAAAGAATTTTTGTCCTCTACAAAACCATTCCCGTGTTTTGTATTGTTCTGTGTGAATAAAAAAAAACATGAAAAAATATTTAGCCACTCTTTATGATTCCTTTATTCCTCTGAGACGCGGAAGAACGTGACCACTAAGAGTTGCCGTCAAGTACTCGACCACTTTCCCTTTGACGATTTATGAGGGCTTTGTCATGCATGGAAGTATATTTATATCCGGTTTTACTAAAGGGTTTTTTATTCTTTTATAATCCGTAGGTTTCTATTCCCCACCAACGCACACGCGGAAAGAAAGAATATATACTCGCTTAATAATTATTTTACTTATTTATTTACTTTTTACTTGTTCACTTGCTTCGTTTTGCACCAAAATTCCATACACCTATTTTATAAACTCATTTCACAGCGTAACGTTTGCAAAAATTGTATGTTCGTTTTTCTAAGTATGATGTTCAATATTATTAATTTTTGAAAAATTCCATTTTCTTAAATATATTTTTATCATAATCTTAAGACTACTCAGCTTTTCCTGGTTAGGAACAAGGGTCTCCTACCTTCCTTTAAAATACTCTTTCTATTCTTTAATATCAGATTCATGTAGTCTTGTTACAACCTTCTATGTAAGAGCAAGGGTCTCCTACCACCTTTAAAATACTCTTTCTGTTCTTTAATAGCAGATTCGTGTAGTCTTGTTACAACCTTCTATGTAAGAGCAAGGGTCTCCTACCTTCCTTTAAAACAATCTTTCTATTCTTTAATGGCAGATTCGTGTAGTCTTGTTACAACCTTCTTTGTAAGAGCAAGGGTCTCATACCTTCCTTTAAAACAATCATTCTATTCTTTAATAGAAGATTCGTGTAGTCTTCTTACAACCTTCTATGTAAGAACAAGGGTCTCCTACCACCTTTAAAATACTCTTTCTATTCTTTAATAGCAGATTCGTGTAGTCTTGTTACAACCTTCTATGCAAGAGCAAGGGTCTACTACCTTCCTTTAAAACAATCTTTCTATTCTTTAATAGCAGATTCGTGTAGTCTTGTTACAACCTTCCTTGTAAGAGCAAGAGTCTCCTACCACCTTTAAAAATAATCATTCTGTTCTTTAATAGCAGATTCGTGTATTCTTGTCACAACCTCCTTTGCAAGAGCAATGGTCTCCTACCTTCCATTAAAGCAATCTTTCTATTTTTTAATAGCAGATTCGTGCAGTCTTGTTACTACCTTCTGTGTAGAGCAAGGTCTCCACCACCTTGAAAAATACTCTTTCTATTCTTTTATGCTTGAACTCGTGTAGTCTTATTTACAACCTTCAATGTAGACAGGGTCTCCTACCACCTTAAAAATACTCTTTCTATTCTTTGTGGCAGATTCGTGTAGTCTTGTTACAATCTTTAATGTAGAGCAAGGGTCTCCTACCACCTTTAAAATACTCTTCCTATTCTTTATAACAGATTCGCGTAGTCTTATTTATAACCTTCTATATGAAGTAAGGATCTCCTACCTTCCTTTAAAACAATCTTTCTGTTCATAATAGCAGATTTGTGTAGTCTTGTCTTACCACCTTCTTGTAAAGCAGGGGTCTCCTTCCTTTAAAAACATCTCTTGCTAGTCTTTAATACCAGATTCGTGTAGTCATGTTACAACGTTCTTTGTAAGAGGCTTCTCCTACACCTTTAAAATACTTTCTTCTTTAATAGCAGATTGTTAGTCTTATTGCAACCTTCTATAAGAGCAAGGGTCTCCTACCACCTTTAAAATACTCTTTTCTGTTCTTTAATAGCAGATTCGTGTAGTCTTTTTACAGCCTTCTCGTAAGAGCAAGGGACTCTTACCACCTTTAAAATACTCTTTTTATTCTTTAATAGCACATTCGTGTAGTCTTGTTACAACCTTCTTTGTAAGAGCAAGGGTCTCCTACCACCTTTAAAATACTCTTTCTATTCTTTAAAAGCAGATTCGCGTAGTCTTGTTACAACCTTCTTGTAAGAGCAAGGTCTCTTACATTCCTTTAAAATACTCTTTCTATCTTTAATAGCAGATTCGTGTAGTCTTATTACAGCCTTCTTTCCTTTTTTTGATTTCAGGCAAGTGATTGTTTTCCTGATCAGCGTGATAAGTCATCTATGAAAGTCTATAGATAATTTTATTGCCTCCAGGTAGAAAAAATTATAAAACACGTTTCAGCAATATATGAAGAAGACCCTTTTAGTTTACTGGCACGTGTGACCTCTGTCTTATAACTATGAGTTTTCATTTAATTAGATAATTCTTCGTAAAAGTGCTTTAAGCAATTATAATGAAATGTCATTGCACTCATAAAAACAATTGGGAAATCAGTACTTATACTAATAAATAGAATTCAGTCAGTGGAGAGAAACATTTGACAAATAAACACTAATATTACCTCACAGATAAAATTCAGTCAGTGTCGAGGACAAACACCATATTAAGGACTAATAATTTCCACGTTTTGACGATTCTCGCAGACGTATAAACCACGACTGGTTAATAGATTTAAACACAGAGAGACGAAATTTCCCCAGCGGAAATGACGAAAGCATGTTGAAAGCCGTGAGTGAGCAAATTGATAGAAAGTTATCAAAGGGGAAATTTGCAATAATGATTTAAACACAGTGTCTACGAATACCGAAGTTTGAATGGATAACGGGCTGTCTGTTCGACTGTGCTTTGTGGAAGTGAAATGTGGATGCTGAATGTGTGTGAAATGTCGAAGTGGACGAGAGGAAATGTTTTGGCATAGTAAACGTGGCGTAGGTACGGATAGAAGAATGAAGAACGTGGAGATATGTTGTGAAATGGTGGGTCACGTGATTTGGAGATGATTTGGTTTTAAGTTCTACTATAATATTTATTTCGAGGGAATCACAAGATAATAATTATTACAGCATTACAGTATAATCACCTTGCAACTTTACTTGAATCACCTTCCTCCCCAGATGCGATATAAATTTATGCTCTGCTTAAAAAAATAAATGAAACTGATCAATTATCAGTACAGCTATGCAATATTAACTACTGCAAAGCTGGCGTTATGTCAAGGCCTACACGATGTCATGTTTTATTAAAGCAACAACCTGCTTTATAACTCATGAGACTTAAGAATAATTGGTAATGGCTTAGATTAGACTTTTTCCCACAGAAAAAGTATTCTATGTAATGTTTGAAAAGCTTCTTCTATGTAAAATAATAATAATAGCATTTATCCCATAAAGACCAAGGCCTTTTCCCCTGAGCAACGCTGCGTAACTCATACGCATTATACATCCAAAAATTGCTAATTAGGATTTAGGCCAAGGACATAAGATATCCAACTCATCCTTACACTCAAGTGTTTATTTCATCAGGAAGCTTCTAGTTCAGGCTTTCCTACCTGCTACCACCCCCAACAACCCCTTATTCACAAGCCCCAGGCCCCCACCCTCACATAATCCCCCACAAAAGAAGAAAACAGCTCATGTTTCTCGCAAATGCTACATCAGCATCCACGTCGGCGTTATTACACTAACCAGAACCGGAAGTCCTGCGTTTCCCTGGGTTATAAGCCTAAAGAGTGCGGTCTGTTTGTGTGGTATCATTTGTGGAAGGTTGCAATCGTTTTAATTTCTGGTTTTTAACGTCGTTTTTGTACGTGTAGTCTGATGGTTGGTGTTTTATTCCTTCATTACATTGCTGTTTGTTTGAACTTGTGTTGAATGGCTTTGTGATAATAATAATAATAATAATAATAATAATAATAATAATAATAATAATAATAATAATAATAATAATAACTGGGAAATCAGTAATGTAGGGTAAACAGTAGAGTTTTATATATATATATATATATATATATATATATATATATATATATATATATATATATATATATATATATATATATATATATATATATATATATATATATATATATATATATATATATATATATATATATATATATATATATAAATATATATATATATATATATATATATATATATATATATATATATATATATATATATATATATATATATATATATATATATATATGTATATATATATATATATATATA
>NC_089771.1:13437883-13445383 GCF_040412425.1 Macrobrachium rosenbergii
ACCTATATATATATATATATATATATATATATATATATATATATATATATATATATATATATATATATATATATATATAGATAGATAGATAGATATGCAAGAAGCATTTCTCTCTCTCTCTCTCTCTCTCTCTCTCTCTCTCTCTCTCTCTCTCTCTCTCTCCATAGCTATGTAGCTATAATGGTCTGACTACCTGCATCTGACATCCAGGTGGAGGCTAGATTTTGACATTTCTGAGAGGTTCATTAGGTCTGTGGTAATGTCGTAATTTGTAACTGTTGTTGTATATATCACCTCTAGTAAAATATATGATTTAGTTTTTAGCTAATTTTAACTATTTTCGCATTTTTTGCGGTTTTATTTTCTTAATTTATTCTTTTTATATGTTTTCAGCTGTAGTAAAATATAAGATATAACTCTCAACTGATTTTAACTAATATCATATTTTTTCTGTGACTTTATATTTTAAATTATATATTTTTTTTAAATGTGTTATTTTAATATACTATGTTTTTTTCACATAATTTCACACCATTAAATCATTTTTATGTATGCTTTAAGAGTGTGGTATTCACGAAACCTCTTTTTTTCGCGTCAATTTTTCATATTTACTCTTACCACGAACACGCCAGGTGCCCCAAAATTCCTTTTCACAGTATTCGGAAACTATCACCTTTCACACCAAACCGTGAGTTTACTTATTTGCTCACTATAACCGGATACGACCTCTCTACCTCACCGTAACAATATTGGAGGAATAAAAGTACTTCCCTTTTTCCCATTTCAGGCAATCTTTATGTCGGCAATTCGTTGGGTTGTTTGTTTTCACGGGGCGAGATATGAAGGGAAATTGTCACATATATATTTGAGAAACTTTGGGTCTTATCTGCGGGAATCTGTATATGGCATCTTGGGGAAATAGATGGTTATTACGTTGGGCGTAATTTGAGGTTCAATATCTTTATCACCTCGTACGTTTGGAAAGTTGTACCTCAGTGTGGTTGTTGTAAAACTGTTGTCACAAAACAGAAAGAAAAAGTATAAAATTAGTAGCCACCACTGTTAAACAACACTTAAAGCAACAAGAAAATTATTTTTGAGGTGGTTTTGTCACGTAGAAAGAATGGAGCTAATATGCCGGTGAAGAGGGTGTATAATTCTGAACTGTTATGGCAAAGAAAGAGAGCATTATTGCCACAGGATAGAAAGAAACTATACAGAAATTAGTATCCACTAATAATTAAACAACAATACAAATGATAAAACAATTAGTTTTAAGATGGTCTGTTCATGTCGTAAGAATGGAAGCAAATATGCTGGTAAAGAGAGTGTCTGATTCTGAACTGTTAGGGAGGGGAAGGTGAGAATGACCTAAAATGACCTGGATAGACCTTGATAATCAAGAATTGCGGGAACACATACAAGATTAATCGGATGACGCAGAGTGTCAGCGGTTTAAACCCCTGTTGAGAAGCCTTCCGTGTACATGTAAAGTGAGCATGTCATAGAATTTACCTGATTTATTGATTACTTCCTTTGATCATCCTCTGTTTGCACGTGAGATGGTTAAACTGTCTCCCAACACTTTCTAGGCGTTATCTTTAAAGCTTCCCAAAGTCAAAATAATTTTGGTCATTTTCGTTTTCTAAAGATAACGCCGTTAACGTCATCAGAATCTCAAGGGATCGAAACTCTACAACGCCTTTTGTTTGTCATCTGCGTCTCAAAGGATTAAGTATCCTTGTGTCATTTTCATCTCTTGTTTCTGTGTCTATGTTAATTCCAGGTTACGAATTTGAATTTAACATTTATATATTGAAGTTAAAAATTATGATAGTATAGAATATGAAGGAGGAGTAACAAAAAGAGCAGGAGGAAGGAGAAAAATTTTATTAATCCAATACTTTAAAATCATAGAGATAATATATACATATATATATATATATATATATATATATATATATATATATATATATATATATATATATATATATATATATATATATATATATATATATATAACATATATATATATATATGTATATAATATATACATATATATATAATATTTCTACTAGTATATATATACATATATATTATATGTATATATATATATATGATATATATATATATATATATATATATATATATGTATTTCTATGAGTATATATATATATATATATATATATATATATATATATAAATATTTTTAATATCATTAGTACAAAAGTGGGCTTTTGAGAGAAATTTTTAATATCCCAAAGCTTTCATTTGGTATTATCAAATTAATATGATATTAGAAGGGTAAGAAGATAAAAGTACACGATACTGACGAGGTTTATGAATATGGGAACATTACTTACAATGATTCATGAACAAGAATGAAAATATGATATTTTGGAAACTCACGCTTCAACAGAAACATGAAATCACATTTGCGCACCATAATGTGATCATTATATTTAATATAGATGCAAGGATAATTTATGCAAAACTATAAATGAATTGTTTATGTAAGGATAATTTAAACATTCTTATGCATCTATTTACAAACAGGATAACAAGTAAACAAACCAGTTATATTTGTTTTATTTGACACACAAATAAAACAAACAGACATTTTTGTTCTCTAATGCAAGAATACAAGCTTTCTTTGAAAACAAACAAATCTTTGAATTAAAATTCGATAGAGACAGAGAATGTGCAATTATGTCAAAACCCCCAAACATCATTTCGTCTTTGACAAAGTCAATAAATCAGTGAAGTCGTTTGAGGTGAATTCTTGATCCCGATGATGTCTTGGTCTCTCGATGAAGGAGCTGAGATTGATAAGAGGGAATGAGTTCGGGAAATATTTCATAGAGATTTTTGACGAGTGAAGAGAAAGGTGGCTCGTTTTCAAGAGAGTTTGGTTATTGTAATTAAATGCAATTTTGAGGTTCAATGAGCTTTTGAAAATTATAAAATATATATATGATGGGAAGTATGAAAAGGATAACACAACGAGATAATGAAAAATATTATTGTTTTAAGAATATATAAAAAAGACAAAATATACCAGCCTTCTGATGTATATGGAACCCAGATTCCTAACACTCAACGCTCAGTAGAATGAATCGAAGCTGAGAATATATATCGATATAAAATTCCAAAAAAAGTATATAAAAAATTAAAGCACAATAAACCCTCTGGTACAACAGAACGCAGACGAGAAATAAACAATATATCTGCAACCTAAAATCCGACGCGCTTTTGGAGGAGAAAAAATACTAAACAAACAAGCGAAATACCACGTTAGCTATCGGCTCTCTTATACGTCTGCCTTGTTACGGAAGGAATTCTGCGACTGGGAATTATTTGTGAGGAAAAGGGTATGTTTCTTTACCCACAGGGACAGTATTTGATTGTAATCTGTTTCAGAACACTGTCGGTTTTTGGTCGGAAGCAGTGAATTATGCAGCTAGTAGTTATAAGACTGTGTGGGTTGCAACCTTTTAAAATAAGGTTACGGTACTTGCAACCTCATTCCAGACGATTTACTGAAAACCAAATTGTTAACATCTGAGAATTGCGTGCAAAGTTATGAACAGATTGCATCAAGGAATGCCTCTAATTGGTGGAATATTCTCTTCTTTAGACGTCCGTAGCTGTTAAGTTTATGTGCAACGGACAGGAAAGTGGATATGATGATATTAAGTATTGTAGAAATTGCCTGATTATTAAATATATTCTTTGAGCACAATAACCTGTAAAAACTTTGCATGCACAATAAAAAAGAATTTAGAACATTCATTCACTAAGTGTCTTTTTCATTCTTATTTGTTAATCAGTGGTGCCCTAGAAGAATCGTAAGATTATAAAGGTGTTTCATTTGAATTACTGGAGTTATTGACGTGAGAGTGAAAGGACAGAATATCTGTGACTGAAAAAGGTGAAAAGCGATTGCACCTATGGTATGAAACAAGGAGGAGGCAGGTTTTTCGTAAAATAGACTGCCTGACGTACATGTTAGACTTCAATGACTGAATTTTGTTTCTTTAGTAAGAAATGAATATATTACACTTCATAAATTCGCTACAGTGATTGAGGAATTCTCCCACCTAATTCCCTCAGTAATCAGATTCCGAGCATGTTTTTGCTCAAAGAGGCATATTTAGAATTCTCGGCGAAGGGAAACAACTTTCGTCCCCTGATCAAATTATGAGGGGAGGAAACGAGGGGAGATCAGTTTTAGTGGTCTTTCATCACTCTCGCTGTTCTCTCCCTCGACCACCGCTTTTGAATAGAGAGAGTTATTGGAAAATTAAGATTAAAAAATGCTCAGTCTTTCGTATATCTGTTAATGCGTTCATTTCCAGATTCGTCAGTCTTCCTGACAATGGATATATTAGTAAACATAATTAGTTAACACTTTTGTGCTTGTCAGTTCTTAATTACTTAAACACGAAAAAGAAACAAAAGGTTGGGTACATAAAGAAAATTCTTATCTAAAAGAATATCAGAATAAGGCAAAATTGTTTACTCAACTGAAAAGCAATTTTATGGTTAACTGTACCAGTAACGACTTATGTACATAAAATTAAAAAAAAAATCGTCTAGGTAAAGAATATTGTTTCTAAGAAATATCATAGTAACAAGTCAAATTTTTTTATGAAAATCGACGATTTCAATAACTGTAATAACCTGCAATAACCATATGTAAAATTAATTAAATTGGTGTGTAAAAGGAAAAACAGTAACGTCATTGTTTTCACTAGTGATGAATAATATATGCACAAGTTTCAAGAGAAATATCGTAATAACTTTTAAGTTCATAAGAAAGTTCCTTTATCAAACAAGTGAAACTCTTTGTATCACAAACCTACATAGAGAAAAGGCTTAACGTCCCTTGAAATTGTTGTGCTACGTAAGAATATGTTGTGAGAAAGTTTAGGAGATATATTGAGATGATATTGGCAGGGAAGCTGCATGAGAAGATATTGCCTACGATAAATCATGGACAAGAATAAAAATGTAATATTCTCTTGCAAGGATGATAATGGCTCCCTGGCCCACGCTTCGAGAGTAAACATAGACGCAGAGGCAAGCGCAGTTAGTATTAATAGAATTTGAAAATGTGATTTAAGGGTTGGTTTCTTAGTTTGCTTTATGATTTGAGGTCGATTTTATGTGCACCAATGATCGTAGATAATTGAAGTAAACAGTTATGAAAGTGGTTAATTCAGAAAGTACGCAGAATTATCTTTCTTTGTTCGAAGTTTTTCTTACACATGACAGAATGAAGAAGATTTTTTCTCATTTGAATGCCATCCTTGGTAGTCAACAGATCCTGAAATTAAGATTCTGCAGGAAGATGAAGCCATCAAAGATAATTCCCAAACTTCATTCCATTCCAAAAATGGAATGAGATTTCACTCCACTTCTGTTTAATCAAACATATCATCAGTTTCCTTTGAGATGAATTTTTCCTCTCTTTGATGCCTTGGTCGCAGGTTAACTGAAAATGGTCCGGTAGAAGGGAATAATTAATCACTGAATAAAATGGTAAGAAACTGAAGAATGGAGAGGTAGGTCATTTGAATTCCAGTTAGGGAGGTCTCTCTGATTCATTTGTCTAAGTAACAGATGACCCTTGAGATAATGAGATGGACGACCTTTGTATTATATGAGAGTTCTTTCTCCAAAGCTACATTTACGAATACTATTCATACACTATATGTACTATGATGCTATACACCAAGTATACTAAATATACATCATAAATGAATGATACTGCAAAAGTGTTTGATCTCAGATGGGTTAGTGACTCTAAACTAGTAATGTTTGCATTAACATTTCTAGAGTTTTAATATCTTTTAGCTTCTAGTTTTTATCAGAAGATGGGTGTTAACAGATGTACTCTCTTAAAACTTAGACCAGAAACTGATTTTTCTACCTAACTTTATTAGATATATTACTTATAAAATAAATCTTTTAATTCTACTTTACACGTGAAAATCTAAAGTCCTCGTTGCCTATGAAAGTCAAAACTCTCAGTATAAAAACTGACAGAGTTTCCTTATGAGATAAGATCAACATAGCATTTTATTTTTGTTTCACCCATGACGATTCAAACCTCACAATATAAAAAAAACAATTTTCCTCTCTCTCTCTCTCTCTCTCTCTCTCTCTCTCTCTCTCTCTGTTGACTGATAATCCTTTCCTTCCCAACAACACACTCCCTTAGTTGTGGTACTTTACAGTAAACCCAATTGGTTTTCCATTGTGACCTTTATATACGAATATGACCATTTTCCTTGCTGTAACAATATAGCCACAGGGAACGATAAAGGTACCCACCTTTTTCCATTCCGTGTAATCTTTATGTCAGCGATTCGCAGCATATCTCTCTCTCTCTCTCTCTCTCTCTCTCTCTCTCTCTCTCTCTCTCTCTCTACCATTGTGAATATTATAAAATAGAACTTTTCACCGTTTTCTGTGTGCAGAAGCAATAGAGCTTTGTCTTGTCAACAGGGAGTTTTGTCTGTTTGACCCTGTCTGTTTATTTATTTATTTTTTGTATACTTCGCAAACTAAATCCTGATTACGAGATATTCTTAATGCATACAGTTGTTGAAGAGGAATCGTTTTGCTATATGTTCTGTAAATCACAAAAATGAAAGGTGACGATACTGGGCTGCTTTATTATGAAATAATATTAAATACATTGAATTTTTTTGTATTCCTGGCAACTATATCCTAATCATGGGGTATTTCTCATGTGCACAGTTATCTGCAGAAAAATAATTTTAGCATAATTTGTAAATCACAGAAATGAGAGGTGACGATACTAGCCTGTTTTGTTGCGAAATAATATTAAATACGTTGTAATTGCTTCCACTATGTGTAGATGAATAATAGTGAATTGTTATGATAATAAACTGTAATATAAAGAAATTGATATTGAATATATTTTATTTGCTTGCATTATGTGCACATGAACAGCAATATAATTCATTTATTATGAAAATGCACTATAACATGATACTTATTTTGTACAATAGAGAAAATATAATTATGAAAATGCCATGAAAAATTGAAAAATTCATATCTTATAAATTCTGTTTTTATCTAAAGTTTTCATAATGAGAGAATTTTAAATTCCTGCGTATCTGAATTAATTCCCCTTATTAATATATTAGAGTTTTATATAACCGCTCCCCTAAGTACGTTTATAATTAAAATCAATAGCTGCAGCATTAAATATAGGAGAATAGTCTCAGTTATTATTTGCAGGAACACGTGTTCTCAATATCACATTTAGAGTACGAAGCAATTATGTGATATTCTATTTATTCAAAAGGTTTTACTTTTCAAATCTACAAACATAACACGAATTTAATGGTGAATATTAATTTAAGTGTATATTGTTATTGCTTGAGAAATAATAATAATAATAATAATAATAATAATAATAATAATAATAATAATAAAAATGTATAGTTGTATGTTTATATATAC
>NC_089771.1:13450383-13452883 GCF_040412425.1 Macrobrachium rosenbergii
TAAAAAAAAAAAAAACATATAACGTCTTTCGTCTTTAACAGTTCTGTTTTGTATGTCATGTATTAACGGTAAATGTTAATGTAAAGCAAAATTAATTCTCTTTTACAGAATTTCTTGATGTTCTCAATCTAATACCTTGGCAAAATATTTTTAATGTCCAGTATATTCCCAATAAGTAATTATATTAATGAGGTATGAAATAGGACATTAGTTTACAGTATTTTCAGTCACGAATAATTAAATAAAATATGTATTCGAATCTACTGTAGGTGAAATGAGTACGGAACTTATTTATTTAATAAATTATTGTTAAATTGTGCCAGGAACAAAGGATATCACACGAATAAACATACATACCTACCTATATTACACACATACACACACATATGTGTATATATATATATATATATATATATATATATATATATATATATATATATATATATATATATATATATCCCACGTAGAGAGAGAGAGCCCTCAGTCACCCAGCAGCTCTCGAAGCAAGCAGACATATCGATCCGACGGGTTGTCTGAGCATTACGTACACTCATCAATACCTCGCCAGTGTATGACCCACGGAAAAGAACTTAAGACAATACTTTCAGATTTCCTATACATTGATATACCTACTTACATTTGTTCCAAAGGGTAAAGAAAACATAAAAGGAAAGAATAAAGAAAAATGTAAGAAAACAGGATGATTATATGGACAGAAATATTTCAAGAATGAAAGAATATTGCGCTGTGTTTAGAAATATTTTCTCTACTATTAATAATATATATAAAGTGACTTCTGAATTTAGTGAAAAGTAAGTATTGCTATAGGTAGAATGTTTTGAAGACCACTAACAAATACAGTCATGAGACTCTCATTCAAACATTATATATATATATATGTATATGTATATATATATATATATATATATATATATATATATATATATATATATATATATATATATATATATATATATATATATATATATATATATATATATATATATATATATATATATATATATATATATATTTATATATATATTTCTGACTCACAGCAGGATCGAACCCAGGTCTTTCAATTGAAAGGCAAGGGCGCTGCCCACTAGGCCATACAAGTCATAAAAAAGTTGTCCCTGAGTGCTACTGCACCCTAGGAATTACCTGGGTTCAATTGAAAGGCAAGGGCGCCGCCCACTAGGCCATACAAGTCATAAAAGAAGTTGGAACCTGAGTGCTACTGCACCCAGGGAATTACCTGGGCAAGTTGACTGCTTGCATACCAGCGTGTTTTCCCCAAGTAATTCCTTGGGTGCAGTAGCACTCAAGTTCCAACCTCTTTTATGACTTTTATGACCTAGAGGCAGCGCCCTTGCCTTTTCAATTGAAAGACCTGGGTTCGATCCCGCTGTGAGTCAGAAATTTATTTCTGTTCCACACGTGATTGTGTGTTGATCATATATATATATATATATATATATATATATATATATATATATATATATATATATATATATATATATATATATATATATATATATATATATTTTCTTCTCTTCTCATTATGTGTCGGGAAAACAAATTCCAGTATCTTGATTCTTCCATTTATCCGACAGCCGTTTCTCTGCACCGCGCAGCGTTCTCAAGAGAACAAAGGAAATGTTTTATAATATTTGTAGGGCGTATGACTCCTATAGTCCGCCGAAAAAACTAGTTCCAAAATACATTTACATTGATGATATAATAATTTTTATGAACAAATTTTCGTACAAATGTGGAAATTTGGTTATAAGAGATTCTGTTTATTTTATTTGAGTGTCCTAACTACATACATATCTAAATCGTGAACGGTGAGTGGTTTATTGTGCCGATTTCTGTCTGGGTAGCCGCGTTGTCCCTCTCTAGGTCCGGGCATGGCGTGGTGGTGGTTACCTGTGCCTTCGGGCGCCCTTCTGTCCAAAGTTTGTTTTTCTGACACATAAGAAGAGAAGAGGTAAAACTTGTAAGAAAGATAGAGAAATTGAATAGAAAGGTGACAAATAAACAATTGGGCATAAAATTTCATGAAAATTGCGTAAGAGAAAACTTGACCCAAGAAGCATATATGGCATATATATATATATATATATATATATATATATATATATATATATATATATATATATATATATATATATATATATATATATATATATATATATATACACACATATATATATATATATATATATATATATATATATATATATATATATATATATATATATATATATATATATATATATATATATATATATATATATATATATATATGTATATATATATATATATATATATATATATATATATATATATATATATGTGTGTGTGTGTGTGTGTGTGTGTGTGTTTATATACAGTATATATAGATATACGTATAACCGAATCACGGAAACATGGAACGTGATGAATATATAAATAAAGGCAATGCCAAAGTAAAGGACAGTAAGTCGAACTCCGT
>NC_089771.1:13462883-13470383 GCF_040412425.1 Macrobrachium rosenbergii
CTTTCTCTCGTTGTATTATTTTCCCTATTATATGAAATCTCTCTCTCTCTCTCTCTCTCTCTCTCTCTCTCTCTCTCTCTCTCTCTCTCTCTCTCTCTGCGTTATTTAATTAGATCTGCTGACGTGATAATCAATTGACCATAATGGGAAGTAGTAATTTCTTAAAAAAAAAAATCGACTTATTGTTTTGGAAATATCAACTCCATGTTGATAGCTCTCTCTCTCTCTCTCTCTCTCTCTCTCTCTCTCTCTCTCTCTCTCTCTCTCTCTCTCTCAGCGTTGTTTAATTAGATCTCCTGACATGACAATCAACTGCTCGTAATGGGAAGTTGCAAATTCTTAAGAAAAAACTTTCCTTTCATCTTTTGGAAATATCAACAACGTGACTCTCTCTCTCTCTCTCTCTCTCTCTCTCTCTCTCTCTCTCTCTCTCTCTCTGTTTTTTTAATCGGATCTGCTGACATGACAGTCACCTGACTGTAAAGGGGCGTAGTAATTTCTTAAGAAAAATTAATAGCATTTACAGATAAATTAATGTTTGCTAAAAAAAACAATTAACCACATAAAAAAAAATAAGACAAGTGTCATATTACTTAATATTGACTCTTTTGTAACAGATGAGTTAACTGATATTCGTCGATGCGTGTTCACTTATTTGTCGTCTCGTTGTATTTTTCTTTACTTCTTGATGTTTATTATTTTTTCTCATCACGATGAATGAGATTTACATGTTTCAAATTTACTGGATTAATGTATATTTATCCACTTATTTTCATACATTTCAGCTACCTTTACAAGTCATTACTGACGATTTAAGATTATAATATTCGTCCTTACTCTAAAAAAAATCATTGACAGTCCTCATTCTCGATCATTGTCATTAGAATATGGATGTTAGACCATAGCTTATTATTCTATACAAACATAGAGCCTGACTTGTTAGCCTCAGTATACTTAAGAAATATATATCTAATCTAATTAATTCATTCAGTTGACAGCTCGTAAACCAGATGGTTAATAATTTTTGGGGGTAGTAGTTGCCATATTAAAACTTTCTTAACAATTTTCTAGGATAAGAAATTCATGATTAGTTGATTTTGTGAGTGAGTTATTTTTTTATATATTAATTTTTTGCTGAATTAGTAGATGGAAGGATGATATCTAATGAATGGAACCACATTGTATAATAGGTATCAAATGTAAGAGCTCTTAGTGGGCTTAAAGTCTCTGTCTCTGTCTCTCTCTCTCTCTCTCTCTCTCTCTCTCTCTCTCTCTCTCTCTCTCTCTCTCTCCTTTAGTTATTAAAATTTTCTAGCCTTTTCAAGAAAAAATGTCTCAAAACTAAACATCATTTACTTATATAAATATCCTTTGCTAACCCATTTATCATCGTATTTTTATTTAATTCATCTCATTTATTTCATTTCTTATATTTGCTTATTTTTTTTTAACTTTTTCATATTTTTTATTATTTACTTTTTATTTCATTTATTATAGTCGTTTATTTTCTGTTTGCGTCTTAACTTAAATAAAAACTTATTCTTGATCAGTTTTTAGTTTTCTGTAAAAGAAAACTAAAGAGATGGCTAGTTGTTTGTCTCTCTGTCTGCAATTTTCAGTCCTCCCTTAGATCTTAAAAGCTACTGAGGCTAGAGGGCTGCAAATTGGTATATTGATCATCCACCCTCCAATCATCAAACATAGATTTTGTTTTATTTAAGATTAATGTTTGCCATTATCGGGCGTCTGGCATTTCTATAGGTGCCAACAACACAAGCCACTACCGGGCCATGGCTGAAAGTTTCATAGGCCGCGGCTGGGAGTTTCACGGACGGTGGCTGAGAGTTTCATACTGCATTATACGTTGTACAGAAAACTCGATTGCTCCGAAGACACTTCGGCGCATTTTCCACTTGTTTTATGTTTCAACCGCAGGAATAGAAACAAATTTATCTTTTTTCCTTACATGGGGGTAAATCATTCCTCAGGTGTATCATTAAATAGATTCTACAGACGAGAATCTGTAAACTAAGAATTAAAAAAAAAAAAAAAGCAAACGCGTAAAAAAAAAGGCAACAATATCAGACTTTGCTTTGTGGAATTTTAAATCAGCCTCCGGAGATGATTTATGAGACAATTTTTACAATGTCCAATAACGGGGAAGCCTGTGATTTATCTCAGCCTTTCTTGCAAACCGAAACGTCGGCTCAATATCGTATTTTACAGTAGCTTCAGTAAGTCAGGATAGTTTTCTATGCATTTATTTCAGTGATCAAAATCACAAGTTACAATTAGACTGGTTTTAATGTATAAGTTATATGATATCAGTTTGGAAATGCGATTTCATCTTCACATTAAATGAATGAAATTCTTGTATTGTAGATGGACCCGAAGTTTTAAACAAAACCTAAGTTTGTATTATTATTATTATTATTATTATTATTATTATTATTATTATTATTATTATTATTATTATTATTATTATTATTATTATTTAGCTCTAGTAAGTCAGAATGCCTTTCTATGCATTTATTTCAGTGATGGAAATCATGAGATGATTTCATTTTGAAAAAATGATTTCATCTTCAAATGTGAATGAAATACTTGTTTGAAGATGGACCAAAAGTCAGTGAAAACAACCCACGTTGTTTATTATTATTATTATTATTATTATTATTATTATTATTATTATTATTATTATTATTATTATTATTATTATTATTATTATATTATTATTAGTTTTTGTTGTTGTTGAAGTAGTAGTAATAGTATTAGTCGTAATGAGTTATAGGGAGAAACACACTAAGACATTACAATGGTAATGAGGTATATTTTATCTTTCCACTTGCTGTGTAGTTCGTACATCGATAACTAAAATAAAGATCATGATATTGAAAATAATATTGATTGTAATAATTTTATTATTATTATTATTATTATTATTATTATTATTATTATTATTATTATTATTATTATTATTATAAGCAATGCTTAGCATACGTCCCTTACCTATTTCTTATGTAAAGACTTATTTTACGTGGCTAAGAACCAATTGGTTACCTAGCAACGGGACCTACAGCTTATTGTGGAATCCGAACCACATTATACCGAAAAATGAACTTCTATCACCAGAAATAAATTCCTCTAAGTCTAATCCTTCGGGCCAGCCCTAGGAGAGCTGTTTCTTATGTAAAGAGCGCCTAAATAAATGAGTGATTTACTAATAAAGAATTTAATGATTTTATTTACATTTATTTTGTTTATCTTGCGTGTTTCCTGTCAACACTTTACAATAATGGTACATAATGTATTGTTAGTGAAAGTATATACACTAATTTACAAAACATTATAAGTGCAGCTGTCAGTAAAAGCTTTAATGCTAACAGAGAACCTAATATATAACAGTCATTAACGCCAAAAATATCGACAGGAAATATATAGAGCATTCAACACATAATTAACAGACTTAATCGGAATGCATGTGAAAGCAGGCTTGCAGCCCTAATGAATACTGCACACTGGCGTAATTATGTCCAAAATGATAAATTAAGAAACACGGTCCATCGCAATTAAGTTTCACATAAATACTGCATGAACATTAACTGTAAATGGTGTCTCTGACCTCCATTAGAGTCTTCACGCGATGCTGATGTTTAATGGCACAGTTCCTCCCAGTTTGATGAACCTTAGCTATTTTTCCGCATTCTGGGAAAATGGGCTTCAAACACTTATATTATTCAGAGTTTCTAATTAGCTCATCTTTTGAGGACACTTGGTTTGAAAATGCGACGACACAGACATCGGAAATTTTTATATGCTACAGAGTACCAAAAACTGAGACACTTTGGCTGGAAAACTTAAAAACAATTAGTTGCGCCAGTTCGTCAAAACAGGGGCGAATTGAAACACGTAGCAGCCCCTCGCTAGCACTTAGAAATACTAATCACCAGTTTTAAAACTTCAGTCTTCATTTGCACTTCCACGATTCAAACGAAATTTGTTTTGCCCCCGGGTAGAATCTGACGCGAGATATTTTGTGCAATGAGAAGTAATCAGTTCCTGTAGGAATCAGGGTTGGAATCAGGATTCTTGTTATCTGCCAGTGAATAGTTTTTGGGTAGTGTACTGACTTGGAATTCAAACGGAAACCATATAATTTACTTTTTTATTATAGTTTCAATATCAGTTCTGTGTTTTCATAAAAAGGAAAGTCAATAAAAATATAAGAACTGGAATCTATTGATTCCATTACTTCTTACCTTTAGAATTATGACAGACCAGTTAGGTATCAAAACACCAAAATATGTCTAAGGCAACTTCAATGTCCAAGTACATTAAGCCCTGTTTATCATAGCCAAGTTACAATTAATTTATTGCTCTCCAACAACTCAAGTATACCTTCAATAAACATAAATCATCTTTTTATAGCCAGCACTTTAGAGAGTAAATTATCACAAACTTCTTTTGCATTCAAATTTCTGCCAACTTTTTAAATGCAGAGGAAGAAAATCATTTGTGTTTAGTCATGTGGTTTGCAAAGTAATTATTTTGGAAAATAAAAAATCTTTAGCGTTAAAGAGACAATTGTATTAATTTATTATTCATTTATAATGAATAACAAGATTTCATAAATGATGAAGAAATGATAATACATCTATTCATGGAATATAATCTATCCTTTATGCATGAATCATTCAAGACAAAATAGATGAATTACCGTCAGTGCTCAAGTCTCTCTCTCTCTCTCTCTCTCTCTCTCTCTCTCTCTCTCTCTCTCTCTCTCTCTCTCTCTCTCTCTCTCTCTCTCTTAGGTGGAAAACAATATTTAGCTAAAAAGAATTTTTTACATGGCAAAACGCAGTACAAGTAAATTGGAAGAAATACCCCCCCCCCCATCTCTCTCTCAGGTAGAAACCAATATTTAGCTAAAGAGAAATTCTTTGTACATGGCTAAAACACAGTACAAATAAAATGGAAGAGATTCTCTCTCTCTCTCTCTCTCTCTCTCTCTCTCTCTCTCTCTCTCTCTCTCTCTCTCTCTCTCGTGTCAGTGGGGAAAGTAACCAGATAGAAATCTTGGAAGAAAAAGGAATTTCTTCGCCGAGTGAGGACCGATTCGATCACTCTGAGTGACTTCACCGAATAAAAAGAGAAAAGTTTTCCCAAAGTTTGAAATTGACTCTGTCGGTGGCGATGGCACGAATTAGTCTTGGTCACTTCTGCCTGGTATCGCATTCATCCACTGTTCAAGGATAGGCACACACATACATACATACATACATACATTCACATATTTGAATTTATCAAAAAGTTAAATTTCAATGGAAGATGTCGCTTTGTAAATCTGAATAGTTTTGTTATCATGTATCATACATGACCACATTAACATTAGGGCTACAAATATAAATATTAAAACTGTATAAAAAAAAATATATATATATACGTATGTATGTATGTATGCATGTATGTATGTATGTATATATATATATATATATATATATATATATATATATATATATATATATATATATATGAATGTCTTTTACTGTAATACCACAGTGTAATATGAATATAAGAAGGCCTATAAAACACTATTTGAATGTTGCAACCATATATTTCGGGCACATCCTTCTCTGCCCCTGTTCACTGGTAAAATATGGGCAGATGAAATGTTACAGGAGTATATATACAAAGCATATGTAGATGTGGCATTAAAACATCCAAAAAGCCACAGAACAACTCAGGTCTAACAATCCTTTTATCTTCCATTATCCCAAATCCAGCGGGAGCTCGCTCATTAACGTATACTTAAATAAAAAAGGGGAAGAAGCCGGAGTTTACAAGATTCCGTGCAGCAATTGTAATGAGATTCACGTGGGAGAGACGGGCAGGTCCCTCTCGCAAAGATTAGCAGAGCACAAAAGGTCGGTACGGTATGCTTCGGAGAGTTCAGGGATTTTTCTACACATCAGGGATAGAGGCCATTCTATAAATTGGAGCGGGGCGGAGCTGGTTTTCAAAAGTAGCTGTCCGTACAAAAGAAAGATGCTGGAATCTGCCCTCATCAATCAAACCAACAATATGAACTTGTCAGGAGGACATTGGAAAGCGGATGAAATCGACAGTTTAATCCTTAAACCTCTTCTCAGACAGTTGCTCCAGGAAACAAGACCACCAGACGAATCGCAAAACAGGAGTTAATGAGGCCAAAAACCACCAGGGAATTGTTTACTTTCCCTTCTTCTTGAGAAATGGTCACCTGCATGCCATCGGAGACTTAATGCCACACCTACATATGCTTTGCATATATATTCCTGTAACATTTCATCTGTCCATATTTTACCAGTGAACAGGAGCACAGAAGGAAGTGCTCGAAATATATGGTTGCAACGTTTAAATAGTGTTTTATGTATATGCATACATATATATATATATATATATATATATGTGTGTGTGTGTGTGTGTGTGTGTGTATCTATAAATAAATATAAGTATATATATATATATATATATATATATATATATATATATATATATATATATATATATATATATATATATATATATATATATATAAGTATATATTTATGTATATATATATAAGCATATATTTAAAAGAGAGAGAGAGAGATAAAACTAGTGTCATTCTTACACGAAGCCATCTACTCAATGAACTACCACTATAACAGCAATACACTGAGCAACGCAACTTCGAGAGACTCGTTTGTTTATGAAAACATTTCCTAAGCATTTTGTTATGCGAAATTGCATCTTCAGTCCTCGGTCTGAGAAGAGCAAGCCATCTTTAATGTTATCTCTCTCTCTCTCTCTCTCTCTCTCTCTCTCTCTCTCTCTCTCTCTCTCTCTCTCTGTATGAGAGTTACAGGCTCTTGTTTAAGGAGTCGACAGCCGGGAGGGTGGTGGGGGGAACAACGCTCAAGTAATTAGGTTTGCAGTTTCGTCAGAACTGGTGGAAATTCCGAACATATTTTCACCTATCGGGATTAACGTCGTGTTTATTAGATGGATTAAATGCTCCCCCCTACCCACTTTCCCCTTCCGCCCCTCTCCTCCCCCTTCGGTCTCCTGCTTCGGGGGGCAATGTTGTTGAACTTTTTAAGACTCGAGACTTTATCGACTTTCCAATTATATGAACAGATTGTTTTCCCCCAAAGGTTACATATTTTGTTGCGTTATATTCAAAAAAATTTTTCTTTGAACATATGGAATTTGTAATGAAGACTTTCACTGCTAACTCTCATAATTTGTAGAGATTTCTTAACAATCAGCTTTCTTGAAGCTGCATTTCACCTCCAAACATAAATTAATAATTTTGGCAGACTGAAATGGTGAATTAATTTGAAATTAAAGAAAGACTTATTAGCTAGTTTTACATCCCTAATTGTTGTTGTGTGCTGAAGAGAAGCTTGGAAAAATTATATATATAGATAAATTATATATATATATATATATATATATATATATATATATATTTATATA
>NC_089771.1:13485383-13487883 GCF_040412425.1 Macrobrachium rosenbergii
CGCATGCGCGCTATTCCTGCACAGCGTACTGGAAAACAACAGACCGTCCCTATTCGACGTACCCTTGATACACTTAGCGGCAGGCGGGCTATTCCTAATTTGCTGGAGCCTAGCGCGCTGATGTGATCATCCCTCGGACTATGAGCATTGCTGAGAAGTTCCCCCAAGTTGGAATTTCAACACCGGAGTTCCCTGAGGGGAATTTGAAATGGAAAGATTCTGTTCCCCGTGAGATCAGCGAGTTAATCCCGGAGACTTTTTTTCCCAGATGGAAACTCTTCTTCTCGCGAGAATTCTTGAGCGCTGGACACGACAGACGGCTAAAGTCGTTGACGAATGACACCACCAACTGGATTTCGAGTGACTTGTGAAGACTCGGAAGTTGATTTGGGACGAGAACTTGTCATGGTGCTTTTTTTCCTAAATGTATAGGAGTGGATGTCAGTTTTCGTGTGTGTATATTTATACATAATATATATATTTCCGTACACATGGATATGTAAGGGGTATTTATACTTACATGTATAGGCACGTGGAGTATTTGTACGTGGGTACGTGTATTTTCCTTAAGAAAAGGCTGCTTCTTTTCGCATATGTCGAATATTTTTTTTTTAAGCATCCATGGTTGCATGACTGAGTACATGTATGTGCTTTCATTTAAAAATACAAATGGAAGCTTTGCATTTCCTGAAATGTTGTGGACTCACGCATGCTACTGTATAAAGTGTGCGAACAAATAAATGAATTGTTTGACATTTCCCAAAAGATTTTAATGAAAAATACCACATGAAGACAACAAGGATATTCAGACTAGACATAATAAATATCCGACACCTTATAAAAAAATACGGGAGTGATAGACATGATAATTACTGAAAACCTTTTTATAAGTGAGTGTTTTTGTAATACAGCGACAGGCAAAGTGTTTATATACAGTTGAGCGAAACGCTTTCCAATTCCTTTCTTTTTTAGAAAGTTTGGAAGACATATTCCAGACTCAACGAATCAACTCCTTTGAATATAAATAGAGGATCTTCTGCACCAAGTGCCTGATACACTGTTTCAATCCATGTCTATAGGATTAGGTGTGACAGCTGTGTTAAAACTGCTTGTTCCTTTGTGAATTTTTTTATAATAGGCCATGCAATAAAACGTTGAGGAAATGACACAGATTATCAGAACGAAGAAAATTCAGTGCTCAGGAAGGAGAGGATGATGAGATAAGAGGTGGGGATGGGGAGTAAAACAGGAGGGATATTGATATCAGAAGAGGATGTGTGTATCAACAGATAGTTTGAGCTTATTCCTTATGTTATTTGTCATAAATAATTTAGTTTACAAAACTGGACAAAAAAAAATTCACATTAATTTCTTCTTGTATCTTATTTTAGATTTTTCTTGACCATCAACTATAAAAGTGTTGCTTTACCAATATCATTGCTTAACTTTAAGACTGACTGAATTTAAAATGACTCAGAAAAATTATAACCAATTTTGAACCATCTTGATTAAAATTATTACACTAATTGTTTACAGAATATTATCATAATTTATTATTTTTGGTTTTTAGTTGTCACAAAAGACTTTCATACATTTTATTTATAAGTCATATTACGAACTCGTTTCCAATAAATATATTTTCATTTATTTCTTTAACAAGAAATTAAGAGTCCTTGACTAAAAATCATTTCTAGAATAATAATGTCATATTCTGGGAAGCATAATCAAACAAATATGAATTAATAATGAAAAGAATATTTGATGATTAAATAAAACCATTATTTAAATTATGCTAAAAACTTATATCTTGTTTAGATTGTTTACAAACTAGGAAATCCTAAGACTCAGTGCAGTTGTTTGTTGACATACTGTATGATTGTAATTTGCTGGTTTATATCTGAAATAAATTCCATTCCTCACACTATATCTTGTTTGTTGCTTTGAATGACCTTAGTGAAAAAGAAAAGATTTCATAGTAGATGAAAATTTGTTTTATGAAGGATTGGATTATATATTAAGGCCATAATACTTGAACCTCATGCAGATACATACAGACGGACAGTATATATATAAATACAAATATATATATATATATATAACATATATATATATATATATATATATATATTATATATATATATATATATATATATATATACATGTGTGTGTGTGTGTGTGTGTGTGTATTTGTGTGTGTATGTGTAAATATATGGACTATTTTATAGAACAAAATTAAAAATAAGTATTACATTGAGACTCTGAGAAGCATATAAAAATTCCTGTTTTTCATACAATAAAAACATATACAATGAAGGATGTAAATAATGCAACGGTTCATAAATATATTATGGAATACACTACTGTATGTTCACATTGTATGTAGAAATCACTGGAAATTAAGTAAATATCACAATATACTTCTGACAGTTTGTATCTGTCGTAACCAGAGAAATATAATGACAAAAACTATGACATAAGTAAACAGTGCTTTGCATTGATA
>NC_089771.1:13492883-13502883 GCF_040412425.1 Macrobrachium rosenbergii
AAAAAGATATATTATTATTATTATTATTATTATTATTATTATTATTATTATTATTATTATTATTATTATTATTACAATATCTTCCCTCCTTTCCATACTTCCACCTCACAGCCTGAGTTGGCAAGCTGTCGTATTCATGCGTCCGTTCCCATGTCTTGAAGGTGCTTCTCCAAAAAAAAACTATTGAGCATTTTTGTGAGATTTCCTTGTCGGCGCCATTGTGACAACCTTTCCCCTCCCAAAGGTTTTCAAAGTTACCAACTCGCATAAGACATATTTTCTCGTTTTTCCCAATTAGAAAGAAAGGCAAGAAAACATTTTTCATGCAAGTAGGACATTGTTCATATAAGTAAGACATTGTTCGCAAAAGAAGGGCATTGTTCATATGAGTAATACATTGTTCATACAAGTAGGTCTAGTCAGGGGAAAACTCTCACAGAAAAAAAACGACTTGATTAAAATCTCTCTCTCTCTCTCTCTCTCTCTCTCTCTCTCTTAAAGAAACAGATTTTCCACAAAAAACGAAACTATGTTATAGCAAAATAAACGGAGTACAAATTAATTAGACCATCTCTCTCTCTCTCTCTCTCTCTCTCTCTTAAAGAAACAGATTTTCACAAAAACGAAATTATGTTATAGCAAATAAACGGAGTACAATTAGTTAGACCATCTCTCTCTCTCTCTCTCTCTCTCTCTCTCTCTCTCTCTATTAGGGCAAAGGACTAGTTAGAGTGAAGCCGCAAAGTATCTTTAAGAAGGAAATTGTAGATCCTCTTCCAGATTCAACTTGAAAGGAAACGTGACTCTTTATACATCCTCAGAGCAGGTCAAGATTCTGAATAAGAGATAAAAAAAAAATTAAAAAGCAAGAGATACAAAAAAAATTTAAATTTAAAAAATCTATAATAAAAATACTTTCTTGATTTTAATCTCTCAGAATGTTTAGACTATCCTCAAAATATTAAAGATTACTTCACGTATGACACCCAGACATAAACATAGTCCTTTGCACCTCCATATGAAGTGTGTGCCAGTGTTTCTCTCTGTGCAATGCTTCACATGAAGTTTAATCTCTTATGATTAAAATCTTGTCCTTGTTTGCAGAGAAGCCAAAGTTTCAGTTATTTAGTTAAATCCATTTGACATGAGTACACACACACACACACACACACACACACACACACATATTATATATATATATATATATATATATATATGAGATAAAATATAACGAAGGACCACGAAGGAATGCAGTACTGTGGCCTTTCGACTTCCTGTCCTTCACTTAGCAGGACAAGAAGTCGAAAGGCCGCAGTACTCCATTGTTTCCTTGCCTTCGTGGATTTTGTCTTTATTTATATTCATCACGTTCCATACGCTGTGATTCAGTTATACATACATACACACACACACACACACACACACACACACACATATATATATATATATATATATATATATATATATATATATATATATATCATATAATATATATATATATATATGTATATATATATCATGTATATATATATATTCCCAAAATAAGTGTGAATTCGATATTCATGTATATTATTTCTTTTACACTTGAGAGTACAAAATATTGACGTGTGCATTAGTGACGAACTATTCCAATTTACAGAATTACAAACTTATCACTGAAATTTCAGTGCATATGTAGGTTTCTTTCAGCTCTAAAAACGGAACATGAATTCGAAAGTAATCAGCTCATATCCTTTCCGATAGCTTATTATTATTACTGAGTCCCTGTCACATGTGTATTTAACCGAGAGACAAAGGTACGAATCCTGTCGGGGACAGATACAATTCCCTTAGGCTGTGAGTCATCACATATTAATTCCTTTTGCATTATATATAATTCCCCTTAGGTGCAAATTATTCCTAAGGCAAAGATAATCGATGTTAATGATTTTCAACGCAGATGTACAGAAATTTCAGGTAGAATTTTTTATATATTTTAAGTAAGCACATTTTTCTGCTTCTAGCAAACAAATGCAAAAACATAACAAATCCTTAAAGTGAACATAAAAGAAAGACCAGTTTCCAATACTTATACCTCTAGGGGAAAAAGTCCTTGAGTCTTCAAAAGCCTTAGAAGAAAGTTCATTCCTTCTTTAAGGAAGATTTACTTATCAAATTCCACAGGCTGGATCATACAGTTAAGGCCCTTTTTTTTTTTTATTAAAGTGAAGATACAATGGCATTTCAAGGGGAGAGAGAGAGAGAGAGAGAGAGAGAGAGAGAGAGAGAGAGAGAGAGAGAGGAGATGGAACTTACTGGTTTTCTTTGTTGATTTTTATTGTCATTTCATTTCTCATTTCATTGAAAGTTAGAAAAGATAAATAAAGAATCATAGTAATATACTTTCAAAGTTACATAATCTATGTTCAGATGTTTAATCAAAGATGAAGGTGAAAAATTAAAGTAAATCATTTTTTTGAATTAAATATTTTTTGCTAAACTGAAACATAACCTTTTTTTGTTTCAGTTTATCTAAAAATATAATAATGCACCACCTTTCACGTTATCCAGACAGTTCATTCTGTCATTCAAGTATGTCCAAGATACAGAAGTGATAATAAAAACATACCACGTCACAATTCACTATAAGGAAAAATAACTAAATATATAAATAAATAAATTAATCAATAAAAAGCATTATGATTTCAAAATATAATGAAACATACCCTTCTCTCATTCAGTGACAAATGCATTCGTTCCCACCTCCAGCTTACCTAACAGGATACATAGAATTCAAAGTTACGTCGGTTATCAACCCTCACTCAAAATTTGTTGACCTGCATCTTATTCCCCTTTTGGTTGAACTACAGAACAAAACTCCTGGATTTTGTATTTAGCTTCTTTCCTTGATATACGGAAGGGTCCCCTTATATGACTGACTTTATCTCTTCGTAGAAGCTAAGTTTTGCCTTCCATAAATATGATATCACGTGTCTTGCTATACGACATTTAAACTTGACCCAAATTGGATCACTTTGGCCCTACGTTGAACCTTGGCCCCGCAAGCTTTTCTTTTAAACCTCTTATTCGTGAGCTCTTTGAAGAACACCTTTATATAATTTAATAAAGCGAGGTACCTGGACACTGACCCACTAACTATGCAAAAAATCATAACCTTGACCTACTGGTGGGGCCTGGTCTCACTGCTGAGGCCTTCATCTCCCACTGACACGTGTTTACATTTCATTTCCACTACAAATCACAAACAGATTACAAACACAAATTCCATTTTTGCGACGGAAAACACCAGGGGTTTCGTGGCACAGATTTGGGACGTGTAAACATCCTGATTTTACAGCAATTAAAATTCGTCGAATTGCTCACTTCCCTGTTTTAGTTTCCCAGAGCAACCATGCTTTTTAATTCTCCGCCTGTTCCTATTTAGTTTCCCAGAGCAACCATGCCTTTTAATTCTCCGCCTGTTCCTATTTAGTTTCCCAGAGCAACCATGCCTTTTAATTCTCCGCCTGTTCCTATTTTCTTCTTCAGGATCTTCTGCTTTCATTTTTGCTTTTATTCCAGTTCCTGTTTTAGAATCTGGCACTTTTACATTATAAAAATGGGGAATTTTCATTCTAAAGCAATTAAAATACTTCGTTTTCACAATGTGGACATAAAAAGCAGGTTTATCAACGAAAAATGCGTTTCACGATAATATTTACTCAGAGGAGAAAGAATGTCTTTTTACAAAAGCACAAATCCTATGAAAAATGCTATTCAGAATTTGAGATAAAGTCTCGAGTTTCAATTTTACGGTATATTGAAATTTGCCTCTTGTGAGGTACCGAAATCTCTATCTATCTGAAGGATTTTACTCGAAGGAATCCTGAAAACAAAGATTTGAAGATACGGTATTAACTGATATGCTTTGGAAATACTAATATATATACACATCTATATACATACATACATACATATATATATATATATATATATATATATATATATATATATATATATTTATATACTGTATATATTTATATACACACTCTTCTTCAGATATAAAGTGACTGGGTTACTTTTGACTGATTTACATATAGCCTACAAACATTCAACATCATTTCATGACAGAATTTCTGTTAGGGAAAAACTGGCCCCCTTCCCCAAAATCCTCAACTGCATCTGTCTTCTCAGGTCTCACAAAGGAATCCTCTTTACTGAAAGCCATCCCCCACGAAGATCCTAGATCCGTAGCACCAACGCCAATTAACTTGAAATGGAGAGTATTTCCAAATGGCACTTTTCTCTTCCTTCCCCTTTGCCTGTATCTCTCTCTCTCTCTCTCTCTCTCTCTCTCTCTCTCTTCTTTTCACTCTTCGTAGATCACCAGTGTAGAATTTTGTAGTCACTTCGTATAGAAGTTCATTAATGGAGTCGAGGGCGAAAAGTCAAAAGGTTATATTTCTGTATTTTTGTCTTATGCGTGATGCACCTTCTAGTCGTGTGTAACGTGAGTCATTCCTAAAACAAATGTTTTAGCATTTTGTACAAATGTGAAGTAAACGATATTTCAAAGATACCACAGCTAAAACATTATGTTTTTGTTATTATTTAAAGTTAAAATTTAATCACTCAGTAGATAAGCAGGTTGTTGTGTTATTACATTTAAGAGAAATATAGTATAAAGATGAGGAATGAAAGAAAACAAGTAAAAAATGCGCCGAAGTTTCTTCGGCGCATTAGAGTTTTCTGTACAGCGTATTATGCTCTATGAAACTCACAGCCACGGCCCATAAAACTCAGCCGCTGCCCATTAAACTTTCAGCCATGGCCAGGCGGTGGCCTGTGTTGTTGGCCCCTATAGCGGTGCCAGACGCACGATCATGGCTAACTTTACCCTTAAATAACATTTTAAAAAAACTACTGAGACTAGAGGGCTGCGGTTTGGTATGTTTGATGACTGGAGGGTGGATGATCAAATTACCAATTTGCAGCCCTCTAGCCTCAGCAGTTTTCAAAATCTGAGGGCGTACAGGAAAAGTGCGGACGGACAGACAAATATCCATCTCAATAGTTTTCTTTTGCAGAAAACTAAAACTAAAGAAATATTCAGTATGCTTCTTTATTTTCCTATTGTTGGAACTGAAATTATTGTCGAGGGAACTTTAATAAATAGTGTTTCTGTAACTTATCTGGAGCAGAATACGATCAACATATCATTATTCACATTCTCGTAAATGTTATTATTATTATTATTATTATTATTATTATTATTATTATTATTATTATTATTATTATTATTATAGGTATGAGTGATCCAATAGTAAGAAGCACTGAGGTGAGAATTCAGTGTGTAAACAAAAACATTTTATATATATATATAATAAACATTTTATATATATATATATATATATATATGTATATATATATATAGTATATATATATACATATATGTATATATGTATATATATATATGTATATGTTTATATATATATATATATATATATATATATATATATATATATATATATATATATATATATATATATATATATACATACTCTGTCTTCCTTTGTTTCATGAATGCCCTTTAACCTAAGGACCTGATATCCCAAATGGAAATAAAGGTATAACATTCTATATACTTCCGTGTGTTCTCGATCCCACTTCCACGAGAATCGAATTCCGATACTTTGTTATTCACCAGCCAAGGAAGGAGGTAAGGTTGTAGTTCGGGTTGTGAGTGTATGTGATTGTCACAAGCAGTTATTGTTGTGAAGCCGAGAAGAATTCTAATTCGCTAGGCGATTATAACTACTTGTGAACAACGGTGGATAAATGAGTAAATTCATATATTTTGGTTTATTGGTTGTGATCGGGTTGTAAGTATGTGTGCTTGTCGGAAGCAGATATTGTTATGATGCCAAAAGGAATTCTAACTGGCTCATGTGCTGTAGAAATGCTTATGGATAAATGGTGATAAATTCATAAATTCAAATGATTATTCATAAAGACTTTGAACGAAAGCATCTGCTACCCACAACTACACAAATGGCTTACGAATTCTTATGCTACTTAGACAGGAATGTATAAGCAATGTAATGTAAATTGTCAGCTGTAGTTTCAGTTTTTAATATGTGAATCCTAAACCCATTATAATTTAATCGGCATTACCATCCTAGCCGGAAATATGTCTGAAATTTAATGTAGTTTGTCAGCTATAGTTTCAGTTTTTACTTTGTGAATCCTGTACCCATTACAATTTAAAGAACAGCACCACACGTTTACATCCTACCTATACAAGAAAACCAAAGTAATTAAGCCCAATGATCTCCTAAAACAATATCACACATTGTGAACAAAAATACAAAAAAGCCGTTAGAGGACTAGAAGACCTCCCGTACAGGGAGGAGAGAAATGTAAAATCTCTTTGATCCGGGAGAGTCTAATTTCCTCGCAAAGGCCAGGTGATTAAAGAAAGAAGGAGACGTGAATCTCCTCTTAATTAGATCCGAGGGATTACTCACGAGGCGAGGTGTAAGCGCTCCGAGGTCCTTGTAAAGAGATTATTTTCGTATTTAATCATTTCAGATTAAACCAATTTTTTTTTCTGCTGTAGAAATTAATGTCTAATTAATGTTTCACAAAAGGAAAGGATTTATATCTTCAAAACATTTAAATAACTCTCTCTCTCTCTCTCTCTCTCTCTCTCTCTCTCTCTCTCTCTCTCTCTCTCTCTCTATCATTATCTCCCCTCCTCATCGAATTTTATCCTTCATTGAAAGTTCATGCCCTTAAGTGCTATTGCTTAAGTATCCTTTGTATCTCACTCGTTATTATTGATTCAAGCATCGAATCATTTTTCCTCTCCATAATTGTATTTTGCAAACAAAGACTTATTTCGGGTGCATTTATTATTGCATGACATATTTCATTGCCTGGAATGATATTGTTCTAATTCATTTATGGGGGATTCATTTATCAGATGTAATTTTACCAATTATTATTTTGTTTCTAATCTTTGGGCAGAAGATACCGTCATATTCCTTCAAGATAACTAATGTTTGTGTCTCGAAGGTAGATTAGATATATGCTCTGTCCTTTCAGTATGAATGATAAACGTTCATTCTTTGCATTTACGATGTTGATATATAGTTTCTGGTCTCCTTCAGCTTGTATGATTATATAGGAATCAAAATATTCAGCAAAGTATGAATTTTTGTCATTCCTCTCTGAATATAAGTTGAATGATAACACATAAATATTTTTCACGAGGTTTTTTCTAAATCTAACCAGCTTTTCTAAGTGAAACAAAGACTCTTTTAACTGTAAATTTCTTAAAAAAAAAGGATATGCTAATAGGTCTTGTTTAACTTGCCGTTCCGGTGATTTTCCAGCGCGAGAGAAAAAACGCTTGCTAATTTAATAAGGAGGTTTTTTTATCAAGAAAAATAATTTGTTTCCTGCTAATTAGTGATAATAATTTGTTTGTTTTATGGATAAACTATGGAGACTTATAGTAAGAGAATTAAGAAACAAACAAGAATGTGCGGTTGAAAAACGAACACACACACACACACACACACACACACACACACACACACATATATATATATATATATATATATATACATACATACATATATATATATATATATATATATATATATATATATATATATATATATATATATATATATATATACATTGTCAGGTTCGGTCGTTATTTCTTTGAAACGACCTTCAAGTTGGTTTCCTTGTTCCTCCTGTGCTCCGGTATTTCCGTCGAGTTGATGAAGGTTACGTTGGTCACGGGCCGCGTGTCAATGTTAGTCAGGTTTGGGTCTCATCTAGAACGCATCTTTGGCGATACACAGTCAAGAAGGGAAGTCTCTTTTAAGTAGCAGACACAGTAGCCTTGGTCTCATACAACCAAGAAGGAAGTAGCAGTATGGTGCGATAGGACAAGAAGAAGTCATTTAGATGATTAACAGGTATGATGAACCTATTAATTTCAGCTAGAGGATGGAGACCTCTACGTTTGGATGTGTGGTGGACTTCTTTAGGCAACAAGAGGATTTTGAGACTGTTATATACACTGCCTTGGCGAGTCGGCGAGTCCGCGAATTCTTGTTGAGAATGTATTCCTGTTGTGACAGCTGGTTGCTGGTCATTTGTTGATTCGACCGATTTCGCTTGATTATTTTTACCCTGTTGGTAGTGAATGACTACTGCGACAATTCGAGAGATTCTGTCGGTTCGCGTTGCTTTGGTATGTATTGATCACCGTAATTATTATGCTGCCTATTCTATTTGAACCTTGATTTATTATAACAATGTTGTTGGTTACTGTATTTGAGCAGAAATTTGGCCCTGGTAATGATTTATTTCATGTTTACTGTTTAATGTTCATTTATTGATAACTGCTGCTGTTTAACTTGACATTTCGTATGTTTGTAAATGGTCTGTGGGTTCGATCTGCTGCTAAAATAATATTAATTTGCATTGCATTTAACATTTCGGGTGTTTATTTGATCTGGAAATGGTTTGTTGTTTATCATTTATATAATATGGTTAAGGTATTTATCATTTATATAATGTTAAAGGTGTTTACATCTGATTGTCATCATTATCATTATTATGATCATTGTGACTCAAAGCCTGTACTCTGTATATATGTATAGAAAATTAAGTTTAAGGAACTTTTAACATCTGAGTTGTCCCTCCTTTGTTACCAGTCTCGGTCATTCCAGTCCTATTTTGAGGGCGTAAGTTCAAGAAGCTGCAGAACCCAGGGTGAGGTTCATAACATGGCGACCTTGTGGCCAGGATATTTTGGGGTCTGTTTTGGCTAGTTAGACTGGTCTTTTTTTTTTTTTTTTTTAGGAGTGTCAAGATTTCGTTGGATTTTGTTTGATATTGATATTGATCAAGGAATTTAAAAGAGCTGTTCCCAGGGAGCTAGAGATTCATCTTGATGAGCTTAAGATTGATTCTTCGCAGGAGGTAGCAATATCCTCGGATGAATATTCCCTCTCTCATAAGCAGCATGAGTTGGGGAAAAGCATAATAATGGTAACTGGAAATTCTCCCTTTTTAATGGTAACTGGCGCAGGAATAATGATAGAATTAATTCTTATCAAAGAAATCAGAATAGACCTGCCAATAATGACGACAATAAGAGTATGAAGGGATCTAATATAAATAGTGATAGTAGTGGTAGTGGTAGAATAGAATCACATAGCTGCGTGAATAGTGGTAGGTCTGGTAGTGGTGGTAGTTATAGGAAATCCTTCGTGTCTTGTCTCTGGTGTAACCGTCAGGGTCATGTTAAGGCAAACTGCTTTGCCAGGCAAAGTTATTTATGGAAGAACACTAAACCCATAAATGCCGTCTCGGTAAAGAAAGCGCCAAAGAAAAGGCAGGATGAAGGTGATACGTGACTCAGATTCAGAAAGTATATCTCGGACGGGTCTATTTTTACCGATCAGACAAAACGGATTGGACGTCGGATAAAGGTTTTACGTGACACTGGTGTGACACAGTCATTGATTTTAAAGGAATCTGTGCCTAATTGTTTTGTATTAACTAATAATGACATTGTTGTTTTGGAAGGGTTTCCAAATACTGTTGCTTCCTACCCTCTCGAAACCTTGCATTTAGAAACTAATACTTTAAGGGGACTGCTAAACTAGCAGTAGTCGATAGTTTGCCAGTTCCCGAATTGACCTGCTTTTTGCTAATGACCTTGTGTTGGATGACGAATCCAGTACTTTCCCGATTTTGTCTATGGTAGAGATACAGTAGGTATTGAAGTGTACGTGATGATATTTTTAAACCTATCTCGGTTGTGACACGTTCATGCGCTCGGGAAGTTAACCTCGAGGATGTAAATTTCGATTTAGATGAAATTAACAGACAGAGGACTGACTTAGAGACTGGTAGTAGTAGTAGTAGAATTAACATAATATTTTGTGATGTTGATTGGGACGTAATGGCTTTAAAGGGAGCCCAATTGTAT
>NC_089771.1:13510383-13520383 GCF_040412425.1 Macrobrachium rosenbergii
GCCAGGTGTTTAAGTGATAGTGCTATTTTTGACGCTCTTTATATTTTTATTTTTGGGCGTGTGACGTGGACCCAAAGTGTCGTCAGAGGAGGGGTGTGTATCTTGGGGAGTTCGGGTTAGTGGAGCGAGCCACAATATTGTTGCAGACTGCTTGGTTGGAGACGTTGTGACCGTATTCTTGAGTGTCAAAACTTGCACTCCTTCGGCTTCTGTTTGGATTTCTCCAAGGACCAACATAGCCTTGGTATATCAGAGGTGTCCTCGGATTAGTGGATCTTCACTATTTTGTTCCGCTTCCTGACATGGCTCAGGGAGTCTCCTGGACCTACACATTTGTCTCCAGCAGCTGCACTGTGGGTTTCGCAAACCCGTGAGGTGGCCAGTAGGGTGGATATCACCAGGTAATGTGCCGTTTATTGTTTGCCCTGGATATTTTGTGGGCAATTGCTACAACACTAGTGCGTGTGTTCATGAGGATTACAGCAGGACACCTTTTGATTGGCTCCTCATCTTCGGAGTGAGAGCTTAGATACAGCTCCGTGTTTTCCTCGTGCGTGCGTAACTGCTTTCTTGGGCGTGACAGCTCTGAAATGTTATTACAGCTATTTCAGGTGTAATTTATATTATTTTGTATTTTTTTTTAAGTGTTCATATCCGTTGCGTTTGTTTGTCTTTTGTAAGTTTGTTTGGAGGCATTGCTTTCCCAACTTATTATAACTATCTTTGTGTTTAGCTTTATAAAGTTAGGTAGGAGATTTAAGGTTTTATTTCTTGTTTTATGATCTTCTCCTTCCTTCTTCCTTTAGTATAATTTTAGGTAGAGGTTAATGATTAATAGCCGGCTTTTCTTTTCAATATAAATTTTGATCACCTACGTAATAGTCTATGTTAGGGAATTAGTATTTAGCTTTAGGAGTATTACGTGAACAGTAGTCATTTATTAAGTGCTAAAAATTGTTTGTACTTTTGTTGGAAGTAATTTCCTTAAGGAAAATTTGTTGTGTTCAATTTCAGTTCTTTGTGTAATAAATATTGTTAAGTTTTTCTTTCGTTTTTTCATTGTTGCCTGGTTGATATTTCTGTCTGTGTCTGAAAACGTCTACACCAGAGCCCATGTCTTTTCTGTATTGAGCCTGGAAGTTATGGTCTCAGCAAAAGAGCCGTAACATATGTGGCGACCTCGCCAGATTCTGGTAAAAGACACAGTCAGTATATTGACCGGTAATTTTGGCAGCGGGAGACTAATTTGGCAATATTTATTTCTGTAGTAAGATACCTGACCCCGTAGTAAATATGGATGATTTTGAGTTTTCACCTGCTGAATTTTTGGGATCGGCAGATTGCCTGAGGTATTTGTCGGTGTTAAACAAAGCCCATTTGGTTAGTTGTGCGAGGTACTTGAATATTACGTTCAGGAGTACAGATACTCGTAAACAAATTTTGAGCTTAGTTAGCAAAAGGTAGATCAGGAGTTTGGTGAGGCTGCAATTTGGTAAATGTAAATGAGAGTGAGAATGAAAGTGAATTTGAGAACACATCAGTTTCAGGTGAGGAAGTGAGCATTGCTGCAGGTTTGACTTTGTTCGAAGATCCTCCTCGTACAGGGATTTTGTACTGAAGGACCTGTTAACCCTACTTATGATCGTTCTAATAATCCTTTGTTTCTGATGAAGCTGTGGAAGAAAATGTACCTCTTGTGGCGGAGTCTAAAGAGGCTTTTGAGTTCAAACTGATAAGTAAGAGAATCGAATTAAGAAAAGTAGAGTTTGAAGAGGCTGAGAGGGAAGGAGCATGAATTAAAATGGCTCAGATAAAGTTGGAAATGGCAAGGTTGACAGGAAGTGGTAACAGTTAGCTCCCTAATCCCATGTTTAGCGAGAGGTTTAACATGAGTGCGGCACTCAAATTGGTGCCGGTTTTGACGAGGCAAATGTCCCAGAATTCTTTAGGGCATTCGAGAGGGTAGCGTCTCGATTGTCTTGGCCCGCTGACATGTGGACCTTGCTTATCCAGTGTAGGTTGGTGGGCAAAGCTATAAAGGTATACAATGCTTTGGACGATTCGGTGGCTAGGGACTATCATAGGGTTAAGTCCATAGTTTTGAAAGCGTATGATTTGGTGCCCGAGGCCTACCGGCTTAAATTTAGAAATTCGGTTAAAACTCCAACTATATCTTTTGTGGAGTTTGCTCGAATGAAGAGGGAACAGTTTTACGAGTGGTTGAAGAGTAGGCAGGTAATTTCGGTAGGTGCTCTGAAAGAATTGATCCTCCTGGAAGAGTTTAAGAAAGCCTGGGAGAGAATTGAGGGTGCATTTAGAAGAGGTTAAGGCTGACACTTTAGATCGTGCAGCCCAAATTGCAGACGAGTTTGTGCTAACCCATAAATCAGAGTCTAGGGATTTCAAGCACGAAGTCATAATAATCCCTGATCCCAGGTCACCTGATAACAGTAATAATAATCGACTTTCTTCCAGGAATTCTAATAATCCATCATTTAGGAATAATAATAGCAATTTATCTTTTAACAGGAACCAAAACAATGTTGGATTTTTCAATCAAAATAAGGGTTCAAGAAATTTGGTGTCTCAGGGTTCCAGGGTGATTAGGAATTCCCAAAATAATAATAATGGTAATAGGGGTAATTTTGTAAATTTTAATAACAGGAATTTCAATGATAATAGGAATTTACGTGACGTAACTTGTTACTGGTGCAATAAGGTTGGTCACGTTCAGGCTCAATGTAACGCTCGAAGGAAATACCTTCAGCAGAATAACAATTCGTATAGTCCTGTGTCTCTGGTTGCAAATGGCCCTGTAAAGTCTCCTGTTTTTGTTTCGGAGCCGAATGATGCCTGTAAGAATAGGATTGGTAATAATAATAGTGGTAAGGACGGTGTTGTGAAACCCGATGATGGAAATTTGTGACTCAAGTATAATAAGTATATTTGGCCTGGTAAAATTGTAAATGATGATAAGGTTTGCTCAGTAAGATTTTTAAGAGATCGGGTCCGCTCGTTCTCTTATTTTGAAGCAGTCGCTTAGGGATTTGATTAAACCTACTGGTAATTTTGTGATATTAAGTGGTTTCCCAAACACTGTATTATCAGCTCCATTGGTGAAGGCCAGGTTAGTTTTTCCTGGATACGACAGGGTAACTGAATTAGCGGTTGTGGATATACTTCCTGTACCAAATATTGATGGTATACTGGGTAATGATATGTTGGATGAAAAGGTAATGAATTATTCCCAATTCTCTCGATACATGCCTACCCTGTAGCTGTGACTACCCGTGCTGCGGCAAGGGCTGGTGATTTAATTAGCAATGACACTGAAGGTGATTTAAGGTTATGTAATTTGGATGTAGAAGTAGAGAGACCGGGTCCGTAGAAGATAGTTGTAATGTTAGTAGTAGTTGTGATATTCCATTTATGAAACCTGATTGGGATAGACATGTTTTTGTAAAAGCCCAGAAGGAAGAGTTCAACTTTGAATTGGGTGATGAGTCTGATCTAACAAGACCTAAGTTTGTTTTAATTAGGGGTTTATTATATAGGGTGAGTCGTCCTTCTGTGGATGATTTGGATCAAACCTCAAGACTTGAGCAAATTGTAGTACCTTCCAGATTTCATGAATTTATTTTAAATATGTCTCATTGTGATTCCTTTGCAGGTCATTTTGGAGTGGGGAAAACTTTTAAGAAATTGGCAGAGAATTATTGGTGGCCTGGTATGAAATCGTCGGTAAAGAAATTTGTGAAAAGCTGTGAAATATGTCAAGTGATGGGTAAACCCAACCAACCGATTCCTAAAGCTCCTTTAAATCCAATACCAGCTATTGGGGAACCATTTTCGGAGCTGGTCATTGACGTGGTTGGGCCTTTGCCCAAAAACAAAAACTGGGTTTATGTATATTTTAACTATTATGGATCGAGCTTCTAGGTTCCCAGAGGCCTTTCCATTGAGGAGTATAACGTCTAAAATTGTGTTTGATAAACTGGTTGAATATTTTTCTAGGTATGGTCTCCCTCGTGTTATTCAGACCGATTGTGGTACGAATTTCACGAGTAAGGTATTTAGGGTAAATGTGCTGAACTGGCCATTCAGCACATTACCAGCGTACCTTATCATCCGGAGAGTCAAGGGGTGGTGGAGAGGTTTCACCAGACCCTTAAAACAATTATAAAGAAGTATTGTTATGGTAAAGGAAACGAGTGGGATAAGGCTCTCCCATTCGCCCTTTTTGCTATTCGTAATCACCCAAATGCGTCTACAGGTGTAGCCCCTTTTGAGTTAATTTTTGGGCATAAGATACGGGGTCCGTTGGAGGTTCTGGGTGAAATTCTTAGGTCCGAGCAAAAAGGAAAAATGAAAATTGGTGAATTTATGGATGGTTTGAGAAATAGGTTGAATATGGCTTGGGAGTTTGCCAAGGAAAACTTAAGTTCTTCCCAGGTTAGAATGAAGCAAAATTTTGATAGGAAGACTAAAACCCGTTCTTTTGAGCCGGGTGAATTGGTATTGGTTCTCAGCATGGACCCTGATAATTTTTTAGAGCCTAGGTATAAGGGTCCATGGAAGGTTTTACGTAAATTATCTGATGTTAATTATGAGATTGAAGCTCCAGGAACTCGGCGTAAGTGTAAGGTGTTCCATATTAATAGATTAAAATCTTATCACTGTAAAAATGTAGACCCCCTGGCTATTGTATATGAAGAACCTGTAGTTGTAGATACATCTGTGTCAGTAGATGATTTTGATGATTTATTAGGTCAGGTACCTTCAGATGCTTTGTTGGATAATCTGCAAAGTTTTGATGGTCTTAAAGAAGGGTTAAAGCATTTGAAGGGTACTCAGAAAAGGATATGTTAAATCTAATTCATTCATTTTCAGATGTGTTTAGGATTCACCGGGTCAAACTAATTTGTTGGTTCATGATGTGGATGTGGGAAATGCCACTCCTGTAAAGCAAAGTCCTTACAGGTTGAACCCCACCAAGCAGGATATTGTAGAAAAAGAAATAAAGTATATGGTAGATCACGACCTCATTCAGCCTTCGGTCAGTCCATGGAGTTCACCCATTGTGTTGGTTAAGAAGTCGGATGGAAACTTCCGGATGTGCGTGGACTACCGTAAGGTGAATGTTCACACCAAAAGTGATTCTTTCCCACTTCCTAGGATTGATGACTGCCTTGATCGAATTGGGTCTGCCAAATTTATTTCCAAGTTAGATTTGTTAAAGGGTTATTGGCAGGTCCCTTTGTCTGATCGGGCCCGAGAAATTTCTGCATTTGTAACACCTTTTTGGGTTATATGAGTGCAAAGTAATGCCATTTGGTATGAAAAATGCGGCATGCACTTTTCAAAGGTTAATGAATAGAGTGATTTGCGGTCTAGATGGTACTGCTATTTATATAGATGATTTAGTAGTTTATAGTGATGACTGGGATACACATTTGGTACGGTTAAGGAGAGTTTTGAATGCATTGAGAAATGCAGGTCTCGTGGTAAATCTTGGGAAATGTGAATTTGGGAAAGCAAAGGTAATTTATCTGGGACATGAAGTCGGTTTGGGTCAAGTAGCCCCAAAGCAAGCGAACCTTGAGGCTATTATGAACCTTAAGAGTCCTGTTAATATACGGGAGGTCAGAAGAATTTTAGGTATGACTGGGTATTACAGAAGGTTCATTAGAAATTTCGCTGACCTTGCTCAACCTTTGACCCAGCTTTTAGAAAAGGGTCGTAAGTTTCTTTGGACGACTCAGTGTGAGGAATCATTTAACAGTTTAAAATCTATACTAATGACTAACCCCATTCTATCCTCCCAAATTTTCAGAAACCGTTCATTGTGGCTGTTGACGCCCAGTGATGTGGGAATTGGAGGAGTGTTATTTCAGCGTGGAGAAGATGGGAAGTTCATCCCACGTCTTACTTCAGTCGAAAGTTGATGGCGGCCGAAAAGAGATATTCGACCATTGAGAAAGAAGCCCTGGCTTTGGTCCGAACACTGATTCATTTTAAGCCTTATATAACTAATTTTGCTTTTCCCATACAGGTATGGACGGACCATAATCCTTTGGTTTTCATCGAGCGTATGAAGGGGCTAACCAAAGAATCCTTCGCTGGGCCTTGCAATTACAAGAGTTTAATTTGGACATCAGGCACGTGAAAGGTTCCGAAAATAAGATACCTGATGCCCTTTCTCGAGGTTGAGTTGATCTGGGTTGTGGGGTGTGCTGAAGTCACTAATTGTCGTCCGGTCCAGCCATCATTATTTTTACGCTATGAAGACTGGAGGTTGCGAGACTAGCCCACAGCTCGTAGCCATATTGGATGACACCCCTCTTGTATATTTTGGTTTGTATGTCTACATGAGCATTAAGTTTTTCTCAGCTTTTATTATTTTTATGCTATAAATGCTGAGTGTTGCGAGTCTAGCACAGAGCTTGTAACTGATATAACTTGCTCGAGGGTTGGTTTGAATTTTTCTGAGCTCATGTCTCCTGCCCCAACTCAACTCTCTTCAAACGCATATGTTGGACAATACATTACTTAAACTTGTACCTTTAATGTTGTTTTTGGTTTGATACTTAATTTTTCTTTTCAGCTTTAGAAGTTGTCATTTTGGTATCTAGTTTGATTGTAGCCTAATATTTCTTGCAGGTTTTGTATGAAAGTGTGTTGACTGGAATGGCTTGTATGAGTTTAGCTTAGTTTTATGAAATGGTCGATTTAATGCAGGTGATGGTTAGGATTTATGGTAAAATGTTATTAGCAGTGTTGATGTTGGTCATTTTCCTTTTAGGAACACATTTTTGATTTAAGTTGTTTGTGGAATTATATAATTAAAAATTTCTTTTTTAAATAAATTTTTTTTTTTCGGGGAGGAAGGTATCAGGTTTAACGTAGTTTTTTCTTGATATTTTGCTCTTAAGGAAATTGCTTTCATTTTATATTAATAAAGTTTAAATTAAGTTACTAGTTTCCTTAAATTAAGTTTAGTTTTAAGGTTAAATTTAAGTTTTTGTGAAGGGTTTGTTTTAGCCTTCAGCTGTTTTTGGAAGTGCTGTTTCTCCTCCTCCCCGCCAGGTGTTTAGTGATAGTGCTATTTTTGACGCTCTTTATATTTTTATTTTTTGGGCGTGTGACGTGGACCCAAAGTGTCGTCAGAGGAGGGTGTGTATCTTGGGGAGTTCAGGTTAGTGGAGCGAGCCACAATATTGTTGCAGACTGCTTGTTGGAGACGTTGTGACCGTATTCTTGAGTGTCAAAACTTGCACTCCTTCGGCTTCTGTTTGGATTTCTCCAAGGACCAACATAGCCTTGGTATATCAGAGGTGTCCTCGGATTAGTGGATCTTCACTATTTTGTTCCGCTTCCTGACATGGCTCAGGGAGTCTCCTGGACCTACACATTTGTCTCCAGCAGCTGCACTGTGGGTTTCGCAAACCCGTGAGGTGGCCAGTAGGGTGGATATCACCAGGTAATGTGCCGTTTATTGTTTGCCCTGGATATTTTGTGGGCAATTGCTACAACACTAGTGCGTGTGTTCGGAGTGAGAGCTTAGATACAGCTCCGTGTTTTCCTCGTGCGTCGTAACTGCTTTCTTCGGGGCGTGACAGCTCTGAAATGTTATTACAACTATTTCAGGTGTAATTTATATTATTTTGTATTGTTTTTTTTAAGTGTTCATATCCGTTGCGTTTGTTTGTCTTTTGTAAGTTTGTTTGGAGGCATTGCTTTCCCAACTTATTATAACTATCTTTGTGTTTAGCTTTATAAAGTTAGGTAGGAGATTTAAGGTTTTATTTCTTGTTTTATGATCTTCTCCTTCCTTCTTCCTTTAGTATAATTTTAGGTAGAGGTTAATGATTAATAGCCGGCTTTTCTTTTCAATATAAATTTTGATCACCTACGTAATAGTCTATGTTAGGGAATTAGTATTTAGCTTTAGGAGTATTACGTGAACAGTAGTCATTTATTAAGTGCTAAAAATTGTTTGTACTTTTTGTTGGAAGTAATTTCTTAAGGAAAATTTGTTGTGTTCAATTTCAGTTCTTTGTGTAATAAATATTGTTAAGTTTTTCTTTCGTTTTTTCATTGTTGCCTGGTTGATATTTCTGTCTGTGTCTGAAAACGTCTACACCAGAGCCCATGTCTTTTCTGTATTGAGCCTGGAAGTTATGGTCTCAGCAAAAAGAGTTGTAACATATATATATATATATATATATATATATATATATATATATATTTATATATTTATATATGCTCAACAGGCGGAGGTTTCTCGAAACCAAGCAATACATTGAAGACAGGGGAAGCACACCAACAGGTAAAAAACTCATATTTATTCAGTTGCAACGTTTCGAAGCCAACCAGCAGGCATCATTTTCAAGCTACGAAGTAATAATACCTAATTAATACAATAATATTAAGTGACAAATATTGAAATACACAATATAAGTTACATTAAAACAAACACAGTTAAAAATTGTGTACGTAGTGGGCTCCATTTTTTAAAAAGGAAGATATGAATATTCTCAAATCTCTTGCAAAAAACAAGGACATTATTATTAGCCGTCCAGATAAAGGTAAAGGAGTTGTTATTGTAAATAAGGATGATTATATTGCTAAAGTGGAAATAGTTTTAAATGATAATACTAAGTTCCAGAAGTTAGGAACTCCTGAATTTTCAACATTGTTTAAAATAGAAGACCATATTAATCAATTTCTGAAAAGCCTAAACGACCATGGCATTATCACTGAGAACACTTATCAGACCCTGTACAGCTCAGGGTCATCCTATGGTTCAATGTACGGCCCCACAAAGATAATGTTCCTATCCGCCCTATCTTAGCGTCTTATAATAACGCTAATTACAGACTAGCAAAATATCTAGTTCCGATGCTTGCCCCCTTGCCTGAAAACTCTTACAGCCTTAAGAATTCATATGAGTTCAAAAATACTATTCTTGCTCTGAACTCGGATCTTGTTATGGTAAGTTACGATGTTGAGTCTTTATTTGCGAATGTACCTGTACAACAGACCATGGATATTATTTTACATAAGTCTTTTCCTATAGATGAGTCTCGTTTTAATGGGTTCTGTAAGAACGATTTCAAGAAACTTTCAGATCTAGCAATGCGGGACACCGTTTTTGTTTTTAATGGTCGTTCTTACTCACGAATTGATGATATGGCTATGGGTTTCCACTTGGACCCATCTTCGCCGGTATCTTCACGTGCTCGCTGGAAGAGCTCATGCTTGATACTTGTTCCCTTAGTTACCTTCCACCATTTTATAAGCAATATTCGGATGGCACGTTTGCACTTTTTAGAAGGCAGTTTGATGCCGAGAGGTTTTTAACTTTTATCAGTTCATTTCACCCTAATATTAAATTCGCGATTGAACACGAGACTAACAACCAGTTACATTTTCTAGATACTTTTTAACATGATCCTCTCAAGAATTTGCTACTTTTGTTTTTAGGAAAAAGACATTCACTGGTCTTGGTACAAATTTTTATAGTTTTTGCTCTCTTGATTTTAAGATTAATTCCAGATTAACCATACTTCACTGAGCCTTTGCTTTATCCTCTAGTTAGCAAGCTTTCCACAATGAAATCATGTCATTGCAAAATTACTTTAGCAGCAACTGCTTTCCCACACACTTATTCTTTATGCACGTCTCCAAATTTTTAAATATTTTTGTTCCACGTCATCCTACTTCTCACGTTCCTAAATCACCTTTCTATTCCAGCCTTCCTTTTATTCACAATACAGCCTTTTATAGAGAACTCCTATCTCTAATATCCCATCATCTCCCTGCCATGAAAATCAAAATGATACCCACAAACCCAGCTTCAAAGACCGTTTGGATCCTTTAATGACCTCTTGAATTATTTATAAGTTTACTTGTCCTCAATGTAATCGAGGAACCTATGTTGGATCGACACACAGGTTACTTAAAGTCCGAATCGACAGTCATAGAGCTGTCAGCTATA